>NC_061118.1:119714235-119721210 GCF_002878395.1 Capsicum annuum
ATCCATAAATCAACTCACGCATACCTTAGAAGAAAGATTCTTGATGAATGACGGAGGAATTTCCTTGAAATCAGATCTTCAAGCTTAGTTATGCAACCCAAGTTGTTTTTCTCTTTTAGTGCTCTTGGATAATGAGCTTTGAGATGATAATAGGGTTGTAATATGTTTAGAAGTTATATATTTCATAGGTTTATAGGGACGTGTAAGGAGTGTAAAAAGATTTAATTACCCTTAAAATAACTCAAACGGAGTGTTTTTAGCACCTGGAACTGACTTAGGCGGCGCTCAAGTGATTGCCTAAGCTAGGTTGGGCGGCGCCTAACCAATCTCCTATGTTTGGGTTGGGCGGCGCCTAACCAATCGCCTATCCTTACTGCCTCTCACAAAAATGCACATAACTTTTTGCTCGGGTATTAGATTAAGGAGAAATTGGTATCGTTGGAAAGATAATTCGATTCTATACAATTTGGTGGGTATAAATCAGCCAAAATACCATATTAACATCGAGTTATACTCGTTAAAATATGACACTTTCAAAATCAAACACTAAAACTTGATGGATTCAAAAACTCTTAGCTTGTATTTCCTTAAGTGACTCATATGAACATGCTTAATGCATCATAAGCTATCCTATCACTAGGATATTAATTGTAAGTCATGTACTCAAGTATGAATCACAGGATTGGATATTTCATACGTAGAAATACTTATTCACTTCTTAGCTTAGAAACATGCGGGGAATTACAATATCTCCCTCTTGGGAACATTCGTCCTCGAATGAGAATTTACTAAGAAGGGATACAAGACAATAGAACCTAAATTGAACATGAAGAACTGAAACTTGATCTCATGACTGATATGCTAAACATACTGAACTCGTGTATATCTGAGGCACGGACAATTGACATTTGAATGCATGACTGAGTATGAAATGGTTAATAGGTACCAAGTTTATACTGGAAACATGAACGTAAACTGAATAAGATTAAGGAGAACTGTTACCTTGAGCTTGATCTAAATTGGAGGGTAAGAGGTAAGGATACTTGGTACACATTTCTGCTTCTGCTTCTCAAGTAGCTCCCTTATAAGACTTATTTTGCCAAAGAACCTTGACTAAAGGGACTTCTTTGCTCCTCAATCTACGAGTCTGATAATCTAAGATTTTAATTGAAATTTCTTCATAGGAGAGGCTGTTCTGAATGTCGATGCTTTGAATAGGGACAACAACTGCTGGGCTACCTATACACTTCTTTAGAAAAGAAACATGGAAGACTGGATGGACTGAGGCTAGATCTGAAGGCAACTCAATCTCATAAGCTACCTTTCCGAAGCGACAAAGAATTCTGAAGGGACCCACATACCGAAGACTGAGTTTCCCTTTCTTGCCGAACCTTTTCACTCTCTTCATAGGAGAGATCTTAAAATAGACATAGTCATTGACCTCGAACTCGAGATCCTTTCTACAAACATCTGTATAGGACTTCTGTCGGCTCGGAGCAGCTCGGAGTCTCTCTCTGTCAACTGAACTTTCTCTAAGGCATCGAATACTAAGTCAGGACCTATGATTGAGGCCTCAGTAACTTCGAACCAACCAATCGGATATCTATATCTCCTACCATAGAGAGCTTTGAATGGATCCATCTGAATACTAGAATGATAGTTATTGTTGTATGCAAACTCAATCAAAGGCAAGTGGTCATCCCAACTTCCCTTGAAGTCAATTGCACACGCCCTTAGCATATCTTCAAGAGTTTGAATGGTCCTTTCTGCTTGACCATCGGTCTGAGGATGAAATGCTGTGCTAAGATGGACTTGGGTACCGAGACCCTTTTGGAATGCTTTCTAAAAATGAGAAGTGAACTGGGTACCTTTTTCTGAGATGATAGATAGTGGAACACCGTGTAACCTGACTAACTCCCTAATATAGAATTTGGCATAATCCTCGGCGGAATAAGAAGTACGAACAGGAAGGAAATGAGTTGACTTGGTCATTCTATCTATAATGACCCAGACTGAATCATGCTGATGATAAGTTCTAGGCAAACCCATCACGAAGTCCATATTAACTTATTCCCACTTCCAAGTAGGAATGGTGAACTCTTGCATGGAACCACTAGGTTTTTGATGCTCTATCTTAACCTGCTGACATGTAGACCACTTAGCCACAAACTCTACAATATCTCTCTTCATCCCACTCCACCAATAGATCTCCCACATGTTACGGTACATCTTAGTGGCCCCTGGATAAATAAAGTATCGTGCACCATGCGCTTCTGTAAGTATTCGCTACCTCAATTCGTCTACACCTGGAACACATAGACGACCCTGATAACGAAGAACACCATTTCCCCCTTGGGAGAAAACCTCAACTTTTTGATTCTGAACTGACTCTTTGAGCTTGAAAAGGCTAGGATCCCTGTCTTGTTTCTCTTTCACCTCGGAAACTAGAAATGACTCAAAACTACTATGAACACATTCACCACCCTCTGAAGAATCAACTAAGCGAATGCCTAGCCTGGCAAGTTGATAGATCTTTTGAGCCATCTTTTTCTTACTATCCTCAATGTGAGAAATACTACCCATGGAATGGAGAGTCGACTGAGAGCATCGGCCACAACATTGGCCTTGCCCGAATGATAAAGAACACTCATGTCGTAATCCTTCAAGAGCTCTAACCACCTTCTATGGAAAAGATTGAGATCTTTCTAGGAAAAGACATACTGGAGGCTTTTATGGTTTGTGAATACATCTACATGAACTCCATAGAGATAATGCCTTCAAATTTTCAAGGCAAAAACTACCGCTGCTAACTCAAGATCATGAGTAGGATAATTTTTCTCATGTGGCTTTAACTGTCTGGAGGCATAGGCTATGACATTACCATGCTATATGAGGACACAACCTAAACCCACTCTGGATGCATTACAATAGACAACAAAACCGTCTGAACCATCTGGAATAGCTAGAACTGGAGCGAAGGTGAGTCGAGTCTTCAACTATTGAAAGCTCTTCTCGCATGAATCTGACCACTGAAACTTAATCTTCTTCTGAGTCAATCTGGACATGGGAGATACAATAGAAGAAAATCCCTTGAAAAATCGTCTGTAATAGCCAACCAAACCCAAGAAACTCCTAATATCTGATGGAGATACGGGTCTGGGCCAATTTTTTACTGCCTTAGTTTTCTGAGGATCTACTCTAATTCTATCACTGAAAATAATATGGCCAAGGAATGCTACTGATCTTAGAAAAAATCACTTTCTGAACTTAGCGAATAATTGGTGATCCCTGAGAGTCTGAAGAACAATCTTGAGATGGTCTACATGATCACGCTCTGTGCGAGAATAGACCAGAATATCATCTATGAAGACTATGACAAACATGTCCAAGTACTACTTGAACACATAGTTCATCAAATCCATAAAAGCTACAGAGTCATTGGTAAGACCAAATGACATGACTAAAAATTCAAAGTGACCATACCGAGTATGAAAAGTTGTCTTCGGAATGTCACATTCTCTAACTCTGAGCTAATGATATCTTGATCTGAGGTCTATCTTGGAGAAGTAACTGGCATCCTGAAGTTGGTTGAATAGATCATCAATCTTAGGAAGAGGATATCTGTTCTTGACCGTGACCTTGTTGAGTTGACGGTAATCAATACACATCCTAAGAGAACCATCTTTCTTGTGCATGAATAATACTAGTACACCCTATAGAGAAATGCTGGGTCTGATGAATCCCTTATCTAAGGAATCCTTCAACTGATCTTTTAGTTCTGTGAGTTCTGTTGGTGCCATTCTGTATGGCGGAATAAAAATAGGTTATCCAGAAGAAGGTCTATGCCGAAATCTATTTCCCTTTCAGCAGGAATGCCTGGAAGATCTTCAGGAAAGACATCTGAGTATTCATTAAAAACAGGGACTATTTCGAGGCTAGGATATTCAGAACTAGAATCTTTAACATGCACGAGATGATACACACACCCCTTAGAAATTATTTTCCTTGCTTGAAGGTAGGAAAGAAGTTGACCCCTGAACGCTGAAATGCTACCCTTCCACTCTAGGATGGGCTCATTCGGGAACTGAAATTGAACTATCCTATTTCTGCCGTCGACTGTGGCATAGCAGGAATGAAGACAATCTATGCTGAGAATGACATCCAAATCAGTCATCTCTAACTCCACTAAATCTTCTAATGTGGATTTCTAAGATATCATAACCAGGAAGTTCCTATATACCCGCTGGGCTATGATAGTTTTACCAACTGAGGTAGAGATTGAGAAGGGCTCTGCTAAGACTTTGGGACTGATTCCAAAATCGCCTACTATGTATGGAGTAACAAAAGACAAAGATACACCTGGGTCTAGCAAAGCATAAACATGAACATGGAAAATCTATAACATACCAGTAACGACATCAGGAGAATTTTCCTGATCCTGCCAGGACTAAAGATCATAGAGTCTGTTTGGGCGTTGTCCACTAGTAGCACTGAAAATGGAACCCTGCTGGTTCGGGCGACTGGACTGAGCTGTAGAATGATTTTGCTGACCCTGAAGACTTGACTATAGACACTCCCTAATCCTGTGGCCTGGCTTGCCATAACCAAAATAGACATCACTACCGGCTCTACAAATGCCCTTGTGGTTCTTACCACAAGAATGACAAAGGGGATTCATTCGGACACTGCTAACACTACCTTGAGATTTAGAGCCTGGCGCTTTGTCTTTATTGCCGTCTCTGAACTTCGGCACTGGAGCGCTGGCAGAGGAAGGAGCTGGAACGGCTGACTTAGAGCAAAACTGTGAACGGTTTCCTCCATCTGACTTGGGGTGAGCAAAGTTGAAATTACCTGACCTCGCTCTCTTGTTCTGCCTCTCCCTAGTCTTAAAATTCTGCTCTTCTACTTGCTGGGCATGGTTCATGAGTCTAGATAAGTTCATATCATCGATCAGCATCGCTGACCTACACTCATTTACCATGCTATCGTTGACCCCTGACATGAACTTGCTCATCTTATCTCTATTGTCTGTAAATACATGAGGAGCATACCTGGCTAACTGAGTAAATCTGAGAGAATACTCCCTAACTGTCATATTCCCCTGCCTGAGGTTGATGAGCTCAAGAACTTTGGCTTCCCTCAGCTCTTGGGGAAAGAATCTATCTAAGAAGGCTGTGACAAATTCCTTCCACTCGATAGGGCCTGTATCATCTAACCTCTCAGACTTCCACTGTTTGTACCAATCATGAGCAACATCCTGTAACTAGTAGGCGGCTAACTCAGCACTCTCAATAGAAGTAACACCCATGATGTCAATGACCTTCTGTACTTGGTCAATGAACTCATGAGGGTCCTCATCAGACTTAGACCCATGGAAAGATGGAGGGTTCATCCGGGTGAAGTCCCGAACCTTAGCTGCTTTAGGATTGGCCACTAGATTGGCCGAAATAACTGGTGGCCATTCATTCTGTGCAGCCATGGACTGAGCAAGTGTGGTAAATGTGGCTCTAAACTCCGCATGGGAAATATGTTCGCCCAAAGGATCTTTGGGCTGAGGAGCTGGCTAGTTTCTTCTCTTTGGGGCCATGGTCTCGATTAAGAGAAGAATGGATTAGACTGAGAGTTTAACTTTTGATTATGCTCACTATCATGACATGAATAATTAAGAAAGGGGGCTATTCCTAAAACATCTTATAGTCTCCTGCACATAAATGTGGCAAGCAACACACCCATGTACAAGACTCTACTAGATGCGGCTTTCAGACTTCCTAGGAATCTATTGAACCTTAGGCTCTTATACTAAGTTTGTAACACCCCGATTTGCTGAACAAGAATGCTACACGGTGCTCATGACCCCAAGGGACCACAAGCTAACCCATGACTGATAGCTGTACCTGTATACTACAAATCATGATATAATAATGCGGAATACATAGAATTATAAGGCCATAAGTTTTAACTGAATACAATCATGTGGGTGAAAATACTTTGAACATAAATCTGAACATAAATCTGAAAGCCTCTAAACTATCTGAATAAGAAGTTGAAGGAACATGTCTCCAACTAACTCCGCAAAACTAAACTAAAAAATAAATAAATAAATTAAATCATACTATCCTCAAATCAATGAGGACTCACTGTGTCTCTATGACTGGAATGCTACCGATACTGCTGGGCTGGAGCTCGTGTCTCGGAACCTATGATGTAACAAGTAAAGAAAGCACCATAGCGCAAATGTGTCAGAATAACTGGAGTACTTAGTATACGAGGAAGTAGGCTAAACAAAAAGGGTTTCATACATGAACAACACTGACTGACTAATATGAACGTGGGAGTGCAAACACACATATATAGAAACTGGGACTGTGAATACATGATAACATGACCTGTAAGCTAATACATGGTTTACTGATAACTGTCATGACTGATACTGAAACTGATAATGTGGACACCTGTATCTAATAGTCTTGTATATACTAAAATCTGAAGAACGCCCTGAGTTCTTTTACTGAGACTGATACTGAAACTGTAGAAAGTAGTGTTTAATCGGCATACCCCATGTATGCCGTTATGGCTAAGCTAAGGTCCAATCTCTGTCCCGAATGGAGGGGTGTCAATACCATTCCACGGGTAAGACAGCCTGTGAGTGACCCTTCTCTAGCGGGTAATCAATGAGAACAGTGGAAACCCTAAACTGATAGGTTAAGCCACCTCATCAACCCTAACCTGACGGGTTAAGATGTCTTAACCTACGCTGGCTACGTAGTTCTGGAACACAAGGATGACTACTAAGAATCACACCCTCAACTGGCGGGTGAGTTCCCATCCTTGGGTTCACTCGGTGCTAACCTCTACTCCCATCTGGAGGGACTGAACATGAATAATTGACTGTGTATGACTTAATCTTATTGAATTCTGTTGACTGGCGAAATGTTATTCATATCTGACAACTGACTAAGATCATTAGGTTTTCCT
>NC_061118.1:119724210-119776085 GCF_002878395.1 Capsicum annuum
AAATGTTATTCATATCTGACAACTGACTAAGATCATTAGGTTTTCCTAAGTCACATAACTGACTGAAGTCTATGGAATCATAGCTCGAGTTCGGATATCGTGAAACATTACATGGATCTAGGCACAAAGCTATAGTTTTCAGGTACAGGTACCCCCAGGACTCGATGGAAGGAAACTGACACACATGACTGACTTGATCGTAAGAGTAGAGTCCATAATTTATAATATCATAAGTAGGGATCTCATACTAAGCATGGTTATCAACAATGTATTGCATGGAAAGGATTTCATATCACATGGAAGTACTTGCACAATCTTAATATCATGTTCATTGCATAATCATATTGGCAACACATACCAATAGCATAGAAGTTCATGTGGATTGCAGGGTTATCATACAATCTTGTTCATAAGTAGGATTTGCAAGTAAACATAGCATAATCTCATAAGAATAGTTCATGAGTATTCCAACAACATTTACAAGGCACATTAACAAGATAGAAGTCATTGGAACGTAACGGCATATCATGAATCCTTCACGTAGTCACAATTTAGCTATATTGCATGATTTCTAGTTTCTTAGGAATTTTATCAAACACCTTACATGCACATCTTAAGCATAGGTGAAATCATCAAAGTATACATCATGAACAACCAAATTTACATGTTTTCAACTCATATGATATCATGAAATTCAAAAAAACATATAAAGATTCCATCTTGGGAATCACCCAATAACAACAACATGATCATCAACACCCAACAATATAGAAATCCTAATTTATAATGAAAAAGAGGGTTTTGAGCTTTATGGATGAAAGGGATCCATAAATCAACTCACGCATACCTTAGAAGAAAGATTCTTGATGAATGACGGAGGAATTTCCTTGAAATCAGATCTTCAAGCTTAGTTATGCAACCCAAGTTGTTTTTCTCTTTTAGTGCTCTTGGATGATGAGCTTTGAGATGATTATAGGGTTGTAATATGTTTAGAAGTTATATATTTCGTAGGTTTATAGGGACGTGTAAGGAGTGTTAAAAGATTTAATTACCCTTAAAATAACTCAAACGGAGTGTTTTTAGCACCTAGAACTGACTTAGGCGGCGCTCAAGTGATTGCCTAAGCTAGGTTGGGCGGCGCCTAACCAATCGCCTATGTTTGGGTTGGGCGGCGCCTAACCAATCGCCTATCCTTACTGCCTCTCACAAAAATGCGCATAACTTTTTGCTCGGGTATTAGATTAAGGAGAAATTGGTATCGTTGGAAAGATAATTCAATTCTATACAATTTGGTGGGTATAAATCAGCCAAAATACCATATTAACATCGAGTTATACTCGTTAAAATATGACACTTTCAAAATCAAACACTAAAACTTGATGGATTCAAAAACTCTTAGCTTGTATTTCCTTAAGTGACTCATATGAACATTCTTAATGCATCATAAGCTATCCTATCACTAGGATATTAATTGTAAGTCATGTACTCAAGTATGAATCACAGGATTGGATATTGCATACGTAGAAATACTTATTCACTTCCTAGCTTAGAAACATGCGGGGTATTATAATATCTCCCGCTTGGGAACATTCGTCCTCGAATGAGAATTTACTAAGAAGGGATACAAGACAATAGAACCTAAAATGAACATGAAGAACTGAAACTTGATCTCATGACTTACATGCTAAACATACTAAACTCGTGTATATCTGATGCACGGACAATTGACATTTGAATGCATGACTGAGTATGAAATGGTTAATAGGTACCAAGTTTACACTGGAAACATAAACGTGAACTAAATAAGATTAAGAAGAACTGTTACCTTGAGCTTGATCTAAATTGGAGGGTAAGAGGTAAGGATACTTGGTACACATTTCTGCTTCTGCTTCCCAAGTATCTCCCTCATGAGACTTATTTTGCCAAAGAACCTTGACTAAAGTGACTTCTTTGCTCCTCAATCTACGAGTCTGATAATCTAAGATTTTAATTGAAATCTCTTCATAGGAGAGGCTTTTCTCAATGTCGATACTTTGAATAAGGTTGTAATATGTTTAGAAGCTATATATTTCGTAGGGTTATGTTTAGGGACGTGTAAGGAGTGTTAAAAGACTTAATTCCCTTAAAATAACTCAAAACGGAGTGTTTTTGGCACCTGGAACTGACTTAGGTGGCACCCAAGTGATTGCCTAAGCTAGTTTGGGCGGCGCCTAACCAATCGCCTATGTTTGGGTTGGGCGGCGCCTAACCAATCGCCTATCCTTACTGTCTCTCACGAAAATGCGCATAACTTTTTGCTCGGGTATTGGATTAAGGTGAAAATTGTATCGTTGGAAAGATAATTCAATTCTGTACAATTTGGTGTGTCTAAATCAGCCAAAATACAACATTAACATCGAGTTATACTCATTCAAAGATGACCCTTGCAAAATCGAACACTAAAACTTGATGGATTCAAAAACTCTTAGCTTGTATTACCTTAAGTGACTCATATGAACATGCTTAATGTATCATAAGCTATCCTATCACTAGGATATTCATTGTAAGTCATGTACTCAAGTATGAATCATAGGATAGGATAGTTCATACGTAGGAATACTTATTCACTTCCTAGCTTAAAAACATGCAGGGTATTACAGAAAGAGAGTGAAAAAGTTGTTAGTCCAAAAGCACATTCCATGAATATTCCATTCTTCCAAAAGAAAGAGGGAACAAGGAGACAACAAAGTACACTTGCAAGTACAACGGGGGGGACATTTCATTTCAATTTCATTTAGAGGCTTGAAAGACCTCCAAATTGCTTACTTACCCCCTCAAATTCGAGATTATTCTTCCCCAAAGTGTTACTTGGACGAAACAAATTTTTAAGAAATTGAAAATTCGAAAAAGTGACAACCAACCACGTAGTGCCACGTCATCATTTGTGATCAACCAAATTCATCTCTAAAATTAGATTTCTTAGTTTCACCTTTTTTATTCTAGTTTCCTTTTAAGAAAATTCTATCACTTATTATCCAACTAGTAAGTACCTACTAGGTTGGTAATTAGTCTAGAGTTTGTTCATTTCGTGTCTTCAATTTTTTGTGTATTTTTTTCGATCTAAAGTCGTAGTTTTTTGTTGGTTCAAGTTCATGCATCACTTTATTTGAGTCATTCAAACAAAGATCAATTCCGGACCAAAGCTTCTCACCTCTTAAGTAATTTTCCAAGTATTACCAATTCTCCAACACTTGTGAGACCAAGTGTAAGGTGAGGTTGAGTCTGAGTGAAGTGAGGCCTTATTTGGACTAACTTGTTTGTTCGTTTTGTAGGTTTTTTTATTTGCTGTTTTCTTGCTTTTGTTAGGTACCATTGAAATAGAATCCGAAGGGACTACTTCCCAACCTTCGGGAAATGATGCTATTGAAGCCTTGATGGCTCGGTTTGAGTCCTTTTCCCAAAAAATGGAGGATAATAATGATGCTTTGAGTATAGATATGAGGAGTGATAGTGATGCCTTAAAGAGTAACTTGGATGCTTTGAAGGGTGGTATGGCTAGAATTAAAGTGAGGGTTGATAGTCAATCTCTATCAAAACCTCCATAGGTACAAATCCCTCAAAACCAAAGGCCCCACACTCCACAAAATTCCATGCCACAAATCCAAATCCATCATCGATCAAATCCAATGCCTCCTCCCCAAGATCCACTAAACCGAACTCAATCCACTCAAGTAGGAGAAGTGGGAGAATTAGCACCCAAGGATAATAAATCCAAGCCTTAAAATGGAGAGAAACTTAGTGGTGGGATACAAGAAGGATGTAAAAACAAAAGGGAAAAGGAAAGGGAAACCATGGGTAGTGAAGTTGGAAGGGGAAAGAAATGCTTGATTGTGGATCTTGTCCACAAAGAATCCTTATTACTCACTAACCCAAATACTAGAATTTGTCCTAGTATTTTCTCTTCTCATGTGCAGGTTCAAGACCCTAGAAGTCCCAAGGAGAAGCTCAAGGAAGTTCCCTTCAAGCCCTTGGCCGAAAATCCTAATTTTGAGATAAGTGATGAAGAAATTACTCCAAAGGAAAAACTTGACATATTCCTTGTAATGTGGAGCATGAATTATTCCCTAATGCAAAACCAAGTGAAGAACAAACTTCCCATGATCTACAAGGTAACAAAGTTGTTCTCTACACTCCTAGAAACTTGAATTGTGGTGATGTGGCTAGTAGGGGCCAAGGTGGAGTAGTTTCAGAATTACCTAGTGTAGGAGTGTATGAATTTTCCTTTTGTGATGCTCTTGATATTTTTAGGTTTCATAGGGACCAATATTTTGTTATGAGTACGCAAGTACTAGTTGATCCTTTAGATGACAAAATTGATTCTTTTCATAAGAACGATTTGTGTCCATCTAGTGCTAGCACTTATAGCCTAAATAAGGTTCCATTACCAAGTGAAAAGAGTATTCACATACTATTTTTCCATTGTGAAAAACAAGTGGGCTTCCCTAGTACAAATCAAGGTGAAATTGGTACACTCTATACTCCCTTAAGTTTAAAATGTTGTGATGTTGATCTTGTCAATGAGTATGGTCCTTTGAACTTGTGTGATAAAATCCATGAAGTTAGTATTGTTCAAGGTGACCATTTGTATGCCAAAATTATGTGTAATGCCTTAGGAAGTTATAATTTTGAGCTTAAAGGGAAGAGGGTAGGAAGTTACGGCCTTGACCCATGTCTACTACTTCCCTTTGACCCCAGGGTACTTGTGAGGTGTTGGAAGTGTAGTTTCGGTTCATGATCCTTATCTTTTGATGTTGTATCCATCCACTTCCTTGGTACCCTTTATTTCAATTCTTTTATGCCAAATACCATGGATGTGTGGATGTATGTCAACTGTGAACAACCAAGGATTGATGATATGAGTGTTGTACTAATAGTGATTCCTTATGATGTGATCTCGATTTTTCTTAATATAGATGTGCATGTTTCTCCTATTTTTAGCTCTCTTGATGTGTATAATGAACCATGTGCTCCTAAGGATAGCTAACTACTTTATCATGAGAATAGTGTGATTGAAACCTTCAAGTTAGTGTAGATGCTTTTAATGTAGGTCTTGATGATGAATATGGTCCTTTGATTTGGTTTGATGAATACCTTGATAGTAGTATGGTTCATAGTGATCATGTTCATAGGAATATGGTGAGTGATGGAATATGTGATTGTTTCAAATTATATTCTTCACTCCTTAATGTTTGCCTTAGTCGTGTCCTTTGTGATGTTAGGGGTTGATGTTTCTTAATCATAACAAAGGATGGTTGGGTGTATTCCAAGAGTGTACCCCCTTGGCATGATTATATAACTTGTGGTGCTAATGCTAACCCTCATACCATGAGGAATGTGTGCTTTTTTTATCTCTCTTTGGTTTTGCAAGATCTGAATTTGAGGACAAATTCCTCAAGATGGAGAAGATGATACAAGCACAAGGAGCACCAAGAGTACAAGGTATTATCTAAGGGTCAAGGCTTCGGAATTAGCAATAAATTGAAGACTTTTTGCAGTATTTTGAAGTCTTGGTCAAGATAAGGAAGGAGGGAAACTTATACACTCAAGAGGAGACACAAGTGAAGGGCATTGAAGACATTTTGCACTCCAAAGTAACACTCAAGAGGCACCCCAATTACCTCTCTCATTAAGGGCATTTTTGTCCATTGAATGTAATAGCATAAATAGACCATTTTACTTCTCTTTTCATTAGATTTTGAATACATTGAATATTACTCTTATTTGTAACTTTAGTCCTCTAGTTTTAGTGTAGAATCTGAAAATTGGAAACCTTGAATGCAATTGAATTGCTTTTCACTTGTATTGGGTTATTTGGCAAGAAAGGTGAACTTGAGGAAGTGTGAGTCCTTTGGTCCACCTAAGAGGAAGGTTTGAACTTCTATTGGTGAGGTGTGTTTGAAGGTTTGAGACACCTTCTTGTGCTATTCATTTGATAGAAGTAAGGGTCTTTCTACCTATCTTTAATTTTCAAGCAATTCTTCTTCATCCTTTTTCTCTTGTGTGTTGTTTACCTTTTGTGTGTTTGCTGGTTTTTGTTATCTTTAGTACCAATTTCATGTTTAGCCTTCCTTTAGGCTATCAAGTTTGGGATACGAGTTCAACCTATTCTCTGTGGGACCAACTCTAACCTAGTTGGTTTACTATAATTTGATAGCATCCACATTGTATCTTCTTGGAGGTATAATATCAAGACCTGAACCAGGGTGTCACACCTCAAATCCTATTGGGGCGGACTGGCACCCATAACCGATGAGGCCCGGGAGAACCAACTCATAACCTTATACTTCCCATGCATACCTCTATGACAACCCAAAATTTGGACAGCATCATGTCGCATATAAAAGGAAATAATCACCTGTATAAGCTCGAGCACACATATATATGTATATACAATACTTGGCCATTGAAGCCATCACATCTATTAACAAAACACCACCTTGACTGTACATTAGGTCTACAAAGCCTCTAGACAATACACAGAGTTTAACTAAGTTAGGGACACACCTCGCCATATAACTAACTTCTATACAATACCAAAATTTACTGGATATGACACGGAAAGCCCCGAAGCAAACTAGAGCTCACCAAAAGTAGCTGGATATACTGGCTCCTACTTGTGCGGTGTATGAGCTGAGGTACCTGTGCCTATAGCATAAAATGTAGGTCCCCCGTGGGGGACGTTAGTATGAAATATGTACTGAGTATGTAAAGTTGTAGATAATCACATATGATTTGGAGCTCAATAGAAATCAGAAACAAGTGAATAAATCGTAATAGGAGTGGACCACACTTACTAAAACTTGTGACAACCTGTACATTGTATTTATTCAATCACTTTACCTTCGTTCTTATCATCTTTGTAATCATTACTGTACTATACTGTGACCATTAGGCTGCCTCCAGTACATATTAATTGGGATCGACCCATGATAGGCTTATGCCCCTAGGATATCACCCATAAACACATAAATAGGGATCGACCCATGATAGGCTTATGCCCCTGGGATACCACCCGATAAGAGAGAACTTCCATCACTTAGTTCAATTAATATTTGAGATTGTTATTTCGGTCGCCACCGCATTTTTGATAGTTTGAAACAATGATACATCAATAAGAGACATATAAATAGACCATCAATGCAATAATGTTGAAGTAAGAACTCATTGGCACATCAATGAAGTGTTTTGGAGTCATCAATGCCATAACAATGAAGTAGGAACTTATTGGTATATCAATGAAACGTTTTGGAGTCATTAATAGCACATGGATCTTGTTTGAGTAACCGGATACCTTCTGACATTCATTAGTGCAATAAACATGTAAGATTTGGAAAACAAGTAAGAATTGGAATGTCTTGACATCTTGTAGGGTGGAAACAAGTTTATTGGTAATGTAGGACATCATACAAAACCATAATGGATCATATGTTACTGAATAACTTTAGAAGCTTTCTTAATAGAACAATTGTTCACTTTCATGCCAAAGATATGGTATAGAGTATGCTTTACATACCTGACTGTCAACCTTCAATACTAGTCCCAAATGGACTTCCCATCTTTTCGGATTACTTATCTACAATGAACATATATAGCAATCTAGTATTAGTAACCAAACATCACAATTCAATTATTTGAATTCACCAAACTAGTGGTTAAGTAGTAAGCCTTAATTACATCATAAAGGGTATCACTTTAACCCTCTTATACTCCAATTACATTCACATGCCATGCATATTCATACAACATCCTCCAATATTAAGTTTGGATTCATTTATCCTTTCAACCAATCCATTAAACCAAATTGAGCCATAGACATAAATAATCATCAATTCAATAGTATATCACCATATCCACCTACCATAACTCAATTACCATATCCACCTTCCATAACTGAATTACCATATCCACCTTCCATAATTCAATACAACCAAACCATGCAAAATAGTCCATAACCCTATTTCCATCACCTTTCAATAACAACCAATACATATAATCCTCTATCACACATATACATATGGAAAAGAACAAAGGCAAATAATATTCACACCTTAGAATTCACCTCTTGATTATGAAATCCTGTTTGCACAAATAATAGGTGCCGTTCAAAGCTCTCGAGATGACAAACGCAGTTATCAGATTACTTTGAAATTTCTACGGTTGAATCAAAAGTAATTTAAAGGTCAAATTTGGCTAGGGTTTGTTCTTCCTCAATGATTGATGATGAAAATGAGTTTTTGAACTCATATACATGTATATATACATATATTCCCTTCCATAATATAATAAGAAATGACCAAAATGCCTTTAAAATTTAAATAATGTCAAATCTGTCCTTTGGTGGACTGTTTTGATAAGCTAAAGTAGATCGACTATAACTCTTTGATCCGATATTGGATTTGGGTGAAATTGGTATAGTTGGAAGGATAATTCAAAGGTCTTTCATTTCATGTAAAGTAGGCCACCCAGTTCGTCCTGTACAAGGAGTTATGGTCGTTTGAAGTTGACCCTAAAACTCTGTTTTGATAGGCTGAAGTAAAACGAGTATAACTCCTTACTCAGATGTTGGATTTGGATAAAACCAATTGAATTGGAAAGAATACTCAAAGATATTTCTTTTCATAGGTCGCAGATCTCCCAATTCATTATATTAAGGGAGTTATGATCGTTTGAAGTTGACCCAAAATTCGGCTAGCCTCAGTAGTTTGTGTGCAGGAAATTTTCCTGCACATTTACTATTCCCAAATATCTCGGCCACCGTTTTATAGTTTCGAATGTGCTCGATTATATCTGAAACCTATCCATTTTTGGAAATCTTTATATCATTGGAAATCCTATTCAATAAACTTCGCATGGAACCATCGACGGGCAAATTTCGGTATGAATAAAATAAAAAAATTAATTCCATATAATAAGACCAATACACTTACTTGAATACGCCAATACACAAACTTGAATACGGGGTGTTACACAGGGCCTAGCCATGATGGGTATCTCAAGTCCACCATGGACTGGAGACCTACCCATGTACCTAGCCAAAATACTATATACTATCTAATAGTGATTGAATTCTGAACATACAACAAGATAGCATAAGATAATCTCAAAGAATTTAAAATATGTCTATGACCGGTAATCATCAACCAACCAAAAACAATCAGCATCATCACCCAAGTCCGCAGTAATCCACAAATCCTTCAAACAAAACCAAAATTGATAAAGTTTCGGGACATGACCCTGACCCTAACAATGAAAATGACAAAGTTGATGATAATGTGAACTCTAAATTCTAATATATAAATGGAAACTAATGAAATTTCCAAATCTCTTGGAGAATGGAATCTACCACTTCACCAACAACGATCGATGAACTGAACCGATCCACATAACACTTTGCAGTAAAAGTAGAAGTATCTCTGATGCCTGCATTGCATGGGGATACAGCGTTCGAAGATGGTTAGTTGGTTGAGAACTAGCATGTAACTAAGGGATAGGGGATAAATAAAGCTAAGTCAAATCCAATTCAAAACCATGTGAACATCATCATATACATACATAAGTAATATGCGAAAAAAGGAACAAGGCTTAGCATGCACTTTAAAAATTTAGCCTGGATTATGTAGCTCAACCGTTATGAGAAGGCACCCATGGGCTATTTTGGTCCAGCTCTCCCCCAACTGAAAGGGCCACAGTACGTATAGCCGCACGAACCAAAGGATGTACGTATGCACCATGGGGGACTCGAACCTCCCAGCATACCAAGGTGACTTTAACCACCCAATCATGTAACATAATAATATGGGGGACTCTAACCTCCCAATCATATAACATGGAGGACTCAAACCACCCGATCATTTAGCACCCCGCGTCGACAACTGTAATTTCCAGTATTGATCCCTCAGGACCTCCACTTTCACGACTCATCTACACAACCGTCTTTTAAGCCCCATTAAAATATTTATCACACCTTCCCATTCATTGAACCATAATACATATTTAGGCATACGGTGTTGGTATTGTCATACCAACTACACTTGTAAGGTATCACCATCATGCCAAATCAATTCCATTAACTCGGGAGAACAACTCCCTTTTTTCATTAATACAGGGTGGGGGGAAACACTGACTCCTTTTGTTCATTAAATCAACCGTCATGTTTCAATAACCTCTTTATCTCATGGATTTTTTTCAAGAATAGTTCAATACAATTTTATGCGTAATCAAAACCACTTTCACAAAATTGGGTTGGGGTTATTACCAATTCAATTGTCAATATTCACAAAATTTAGGGAAATCACAATCCTCTAGCTTATTCACCATACCCGTGCATCAAATTGATTTTAAAATATGTAAGCATGAAATATCACATAAACAATAATCATTCAAAACTCTCAACCCATTTTCCAAAACCAACATCAAAACCACATGGAGAATATTTAAAACACATGCTTTCACAAAGTAATAGTTGGGGAAGAGTAACAAGCCTAAAATACCAAGTTTTATGGAGAGAGTTCAACCTTTGAGACCTTAGATGACCTACTTCTTGGAAACCCTAACTATCTTGCTTGAGGGAATTTAGAGAGAATAAAGAGTGTCTTTGATATGTTAAAGTGTGGAAATAATGCCCCAAAGGTGTTCTATAGTTGTGGTTATTAGGTAGGGAAAGGAGGGAAATGTATAAAGTTCCCTCAACTTACAAACTAAAAAATTATCGCCAGTTACTACAGGTCATATATTTCGACTTGTAACGATGTATTATGGCTCTTCCCCATGATTCGTAGCAAGACAGTGTCATTAGGCACACATACGGTCAACCCTAATACTTACATCATACGACTCTTTAGGGGGTTTTATAACTCATAGGGTCCTAGTCGTTATCAGGACAGCAACACTTGGAACACACTGGTTTGACTATGGTTGGGACATCATGACTTGTACTGAGTCCATATGACTCGTTGGGAGCGACACGTACTCAAAATAGAAAACTTAGACATACACACTAGTCAGGCTATGATTTGGATCCATCAACTTGTCAGGACTCCGTACGACTCATAAAGGGAGTCGTAGTCTAAACAGTGAGGATAAATTTTTAGAAATTTTCAAGAGTCAAAAATCTGGGGTGTTACATCCCCTCCCCCACCTTAGGATCATTTGTCCCTAGATGAAGGGATAAGGCATTTATTAGCTTGATTTAACACAGAGTACATCCATACATACCTTTAACAAAGACAACAAACACAGTTATTAAGAATTACACATACCTCAAGCATGACTATCCGAAGCAGGAAACAAGAATGGGTACTTGGACTTCATGTCTTCCTTCACTTCTCAATTCTCCATAGAACCTTTATCGAAGCCATGTCCTTTTCTCGTAATCGACGAACTTGCTGATCCAAAATCTCAATCACGACTTTCTTATAGGACAAGGAATCTGAGACACCCATACTTTCCAATGGTATGACCAAGGAAGGATCGCCTACTCACTTTTTCAACATCGACATATGGAACACCGGATAAATAGATCCCTAACTCAAAGGCAATTCCAACTCATAAGCCACTTTGCCTACTCAACTTAAAATATGAAAGAGATCAATATATCGGGGACTGAGCTTTCCCTTCTTTCCAAACCACACCACTTCCTTCATGGGAGACACCTTTAAAAACACCAAATCTTCCACATTAAACTCCAAGTCCCTTTACCTTACATCCATATAGGACCTTTGGCAACTTTGGGCGGTCTTAATCCTATCTCGAATCACCTTCACCTTTTCCATGACTTGGTGAACTAAGTCGGGACCATACAATTTATTCTCTCCAATCTCAAACAACCCAATAGGAGACCTATACCTCCTGCTATACAAATCTTAGAACGGAGCCATCCCAATACTTGAGTGATAGCTATTATTATATACAAACACAACGAGAGGCAAATGGTCAACCCAACTACCACCAAAATTAATCACACAGGACCTTAGAATATCTTCGAAAGTCTATATCATCCTCTCTGCTTGTCCATCCCTCTAAGGGTGGAAAGTAGTGCTAAGGCTTACCTTATTCCCTAAATCTCACTGAAAGAAATGCCAAAAGTGAGATAAGAACTGAGTACCTCTATCAGATATGATAGAAATAGGAGTACTATGTAATTTCACGATCTCTTGAAGAGCTTAGCGTAATCCTCTGCCCAAAAATTAGTCCTTACTGGGAAAAAGTTAGTGGACTTAGTCATCCTATCCACTATGACCCAAATGGAGTCAAACTAATGACGAGACCATGAAAGACTAGTAACAAAATCCCTACTAATCACTTCCTATTTCCACACAGGAAATTCAATCACTTGAGACACCCACCAAGCCTCAAGTGCTCCACTTTCACTTGTTGATAAACCAAACACTTAGCGACAAAATTGGTCACATCTGTCTTCATGTTATTCCACTAATAAATTTCTCTTAAGTCATGATACATCTTCATCGAACCAAGATGAACAGTATACCTCGACTCATGACCTTCAGCTAAAATCTTCTCTCGTAGGCCATCAACATCTAGAACACATAACCTGCCTTGGTACCTCAACATACCCTCACCCCCAATCTATAAAGCCATCACCTTCTGGTGACCTACATCATCCTTAATCTGAATCAAGACAGGGTCCAAGACCTATTTTTCCTTCACCTTAGCACCAAGAGATGACTTCACCACCTCTTGTACAATCACACCACCATCCTCAAAGTCAAAGAGACAAACTCTAAGATGAGCCAAATGGTGAATATCCTTTACCAGTCCTCATTTTTCCTCATCTACATGAGATAAGCTTCCCATGGACAACCTACTAAGAGAATCAGCAACCATATTAGCTTTACTTGGATGATAATGGAGACTCATTTCATAGTCTTTGAGCAACTCAAGCCATCTTCTTTGTCTGAGGTTTAACTCTTTCTGGGTGAACATCTACTACAAACTCTTATGGTCCGAAAAGATGTCAAAAAGGACTCCACATAAATAGTGACACCAAATCTTCAAAGAAAAGACCACAGCCAACAACTCCAAATAATTAGTCTAATAGTTATTCTCATGTACCTTTAACTATCTAAAAACATATGCAACCACCTTGCCATACTGCATCAACACATAACCCAATCCAACCTGGGATGCATCACAATAAACAACAAAACTATCAGTACCCTCGGGTAGATTCAAAACCAGAGCCAAAGTTAACTTATCTTTCAACTTCTCAAAGCTACCCTCATAAGAATCCAACCATAAGACTTTACCTTTTTCTGAGTCAACTTAGTTAGTGGGGCTACAATAGAAGAGAAGCTTTCTAAAAACCTCCTATAATAACTAGATAAACCCAGGAGGCTTTGAATGTCGATTGGAGTCGTGGGTCTAGGCCACTTCTTAACCACCGCAACTTTTTGTGGATCCACCATGATCCCTTCACTAGAAAAAACATGACCCAGATAGGTCACAGCATTTAACAAAAACTCACACTTTGAGAACTTAGCATACAAGCATTGATCTTTTAAGGTTTGCAACACAAGGCAGAGGTGATTGGCATAATCCACCTTACTCTTGGAGTACACCATAATATCACCATAAAAATAGTTATGAACAAATCCAAGAACTGATGAAATACCCAGTTTATAAGATACATAAATGTTTGTGGGGCATTAGTCAAACCAAAAGACATCACCAAAAACTCAAAATGATCATACCGGGTTCGAAAGGTAGTCTTAGAGATATCCACGTCCCTAATCTTCAACTGATGGTAACCCGATCAAAGATCAATCTTGGAAAAGTATTTAGCACCCTGAAGCTGATCAAAGAGATCATTAATCCTAAGAAGCGGATACTTATTCTTCACAGTCACCTTATTTAACTAGCAGTAATCTATACATATTTGAAAGGACCCGTCCTTCTTATGCATAAATAGAATTGAAGCACTCCAAGGAGAAATACTAGGGCAAATAAAACCCTTATCTAGAAGATCTTTCAACTGCTCCTTGATTTTTTTCAACTTAGACGGACCTATTCTATAGGGAGGGATAAAAATAGGACGACTGTCCGAAAGATGATCGATCCCAAAATCAATTTCCCTATCGAGAGGAACACCAGGAAGATCATCAGGGAATACCTCGTGAAACTCACAGACCACAAGGACAGACTGCAAAGAAGGACTTTCAAATCTAGAATCCTTACCATGCACTAGATGATAGAGGCACCCCTTGGAAATCAATTTCCGAGCTCTAAGATATGAAATAAACCTCCCCTTAGGCACTAGGTAAATACATTTCCACTCGATCACTAGCTCATTAGGGAAGTGGAAACTAACACTTCGGGTTCAACAAGCAAAAGATACATAGCATGAATGCAATCAATAAATCCCTAAAATCATGTCAAAGTATAACATGTCCAACTCTACCAAATCTACCAAGGTATCCCTACCACAGACCGACATCACACAACCCCTATAGATACTTCTATTGACAAAGGAGTCACCCACCAAGGTGGACACAGAGAAGGGATCCGAAATACCCTTAGGACCAAAACAAAAATGAATAGAGATATAAAGGGTCACATAAAAGAAGGTAGACCTGGGGTAAAGTAGACAATATAAATTGTGAGAAAAAAGTTTGAGCATACCAGTAACAACATCGGGGATACCTTTGAATCTTGGCGGGTGGCAAGAGCATACGGACGATTTCGACCAGTGTTGGAGCCAAAAGCAGAGGTAGCACCCTTTGGCGTAGAAGTTGACAAAGTAACAATGGGGATCTTATTTTCCTGAGAAGCAACCCTAAAAGGACAATCCCTCTGCATATGACCAAAATGACTACATTTAAAGCACTTGTTCCTCCTCTCTTTACAAATACCACGATGTACCTAACCACAAAATCTACAAGAGAGATATGATGGATCCTAATGAGCCCCACTATCCTGAGACGAGGCACCTTCTGCCCTATGACCAAAACTATTCTATAAACAACAATCACCTAACGACTTCAAATAAGGATCACTAGCCGTAGAGTAGGAACCAAAATTTCTCCACTTCTTCTTAGACTATGTTCTACCGTATCTACCACTCTGTTGTTGACCTCCACCATAATCCAAATACCAAAACTTCTATTCTATATTTCACTCATCTCTACTTGCTTCTTCTTTTTATCTTTCACTTATTGCATATACACCACAATTCTAGACATATTCATATCCTTGTTCAACAAGGCATCATTGATTTTGAAGATCAAATCACGGGACAACCAGAAAGCAAACTTCCTCATTCTATCCCTCGTATTAGACACTAATTTTGGAGCATATCACAAACTTCAAGGAATACGCATATACTGTCATCCTTCCTTGCTTCAAATTCATAAATTCCTTAGCCTTCTTCTCTCTTAACTCCTGAGAAAAAAAGTGATCAAGAAAAGCACTAGAGAAGTCATCCCAAAAAGCGTACTCGACATCATCACCCTTAGACTGGTCCCATTCTTCTTACCACTGATATGAATATTCTTAACTAATAAGCAGCAAACTCCACACCCTTCACATCAGTAGCATGCATCACATGATAAATCTTTTTCATCTCATCAATAAAAGTTTAAGGATCTTTCTCAACTTTAGAACCGATGAAAGTCGGAGGACTTAACCTCATACATTGGCTAACTCTAGTGACCTCAAAAGATGGAGCAACAGAAGCAACACGCTCAGTATGAGAAGACACTAATTGGATAATAAATAGATTGACTGGCAAAACTCAGCATTAGACACATCAGCTTAAGGTGTCCAAGGAGGGCTAGGGGAAACTGGTGAAACTCTACGTGGGGTAGTACAACAAGATTTGGAGCTCTATACTAGTTCTGAACTCCATAAATAGTACGAGCTCTATTGATATTGTCCTCAGATGGTATGGAAGAGTTTCCACAAGCATCATATCTTTGGGGAGCCATAATTTAAAAAATGAGCATACGTGAATTAGATGAGATTTTAAGATCTTAGACTCTATAGCTTGAAATAGAACAACAAGAAAGGAAAATATTCCTAAATGCATCATAGACTCTCCCTTATAAGTGTGGCACGTTACACACCCATAAAAGAGACTCTACTTGACACAACTTTATGGACACCCAATGACACCAAACCTAGGGTCTAATACCAACTTTATCACCATTCAAACCAGGGCCTGGTTGTGATGGGTATCTCAAGTCCACTATGGACCAAGACCACCCTTTGTACCTAGCTAAAACACCACATACTACCGAACAGTAGCTGAATTTCGAACATATAACAAGACAGCATAAAATAAGCTCAGAGAATTTAAGATATGTCTATGATCGTTAATCATCAACCAACCAAAAACAACCAACATCACCACTAAAGTCCACAATAATCCACAAAGCCTTCTAATAAAACCAAAACCAATAAAGTATTGGGACATGCCCCCGATCCTGACAATGACAATGTTAATGATAATGTGAACTCTCAATTCTAATCTATAAATAGAAACTAATGAAATATCCAAGTCTTTCAAAGAATGAAAGCTCGCCACTTTACCACCATCGATCGACGAACCGATCTGATCCATCTAACACTTTACAAAAAAAGTAAAAGTATCTTTGATGCCTGCATCGCGTAGGGATACAACATTTGAACATGATAAGTAGGTTGAGCACTAGCATGTAACTAAGGGATGGGGGATAAATAAAGTCAAGTCAAATCCAATTCAAAATCATGTGAACATCATTATATATATACGTAAATAATATGTCGGGAACAAGTATTAGCATGCACTTTAAACTTTAGCCTAGATTGTGTAGCTCAACTATCATAAGAAGACACCCATGGGTTATATAGATCCATCTCTCGTCCAGGTAAAAGAGCCTCAATGCATGTAACCACATGAACCAGAGGATGTACATATACACCATGGGGAAATCAAACCTCCTAGCATACCATGGTGACTTTAAGCACCCAATCATGTAACATAACATGGGGGATTGTAACCTCCCAATCATATAATAAGGGGGAATCGAACCACTTAGTCTTTTGTGCCCACGCATCATCAACCAAGGTTTTCAGTATTGGTCCCTCGGGAACTCCACTTTCATGACTCAGCTACACAGCCCTTTTTTAAGTCCCATTAAAATATTTATCACACCTTCTCATTCATTGAACCATAATACGCATTTAGGCATGCACTGTTGGTATCGTCGTACCAACTATACTTGCAAGGTATCATCAACATGCTAAATCAACCATTAACTCAGAAGAACAACTCTCTTTGTTCATTAATACAAGGTGGGGGAAGCACTGACTCCCTTTGTTCATTAAATCAACCATTATGTTTCGATAACCTCGTTATATCATGAAATTATTTCGAGAATAGTTCAATGCAATTCTACTCGTACTCAAAACCACTTTCACAAAATTGGATTGGGGTTATTACTAACTCAATTATGAATATTCATAAAATTTGGAGAAATCACAATCCCTTAGTTTATTCATCATACCCATACATCCAATTGATTTGAAAACCCTCATTTAAAACATAATCAATGCATATATAAACATGACATATCACATAAACAACAATCATTCAAAACCTTCAACCCATGTTCCAAAACCAACATCAAAACCACATGGAGGACTATTTAAAATACATGTTTTCACAAAGTAATAGTTGTGGAAGAGTACCGTGCCTGAAATACCAGTTTTATGGAAAGAGTTCAACCTTTCAGCTCTTAAATAACCTATTTCTTAGAAACCTTAAGTATCTTGCTTGAGGGAATTTAGAGAGAATAGAGAGTGTATTTGATGTGTTAAAGTATGGAAAGAATGCCCCAAGGGTGTTTTATGGTCGTGGTTATTAAGTAGGGAAAGAAGGAAAATGTCTAAAGTGCCCTCGACTTAACAACTAAAAAATTATCGCCAGTGACTACAGGTCACACTGCAATTCATAACGACACATTACGACTAGTCACCACGAGTCGCAGGCAAGGCAGTGTCATTAGGAACACATATTATTGATCCTATGACTTGCATCATATGACTCGTTAGGGATCCCTACGACTTGTAGGGTCCTAGTCATCACCAAAACAGTAACACTTGGAATATACACTGATTTGACTACGGTTGGGACATAACGACTCATAATGAGTCCATACGACTCGTTGGGAGCCACTCGTACTCAGAACAGAAAACTTAGCCACACACATTGATCAGGCTACGATTTGGGTCCAGCAACTCATAAGGGGAGTCATAGTCTGGACAGTGAGGATAAAATTCTAAAAATTTTCAAGACTTAAAAATCTGGGGTGTTACATATAGTTTGGGCGACATCAACGTGCATTGCACGTGTCAATAATTATAATATTTATATATATATTTAAGAAATAGCAATTAACTTTAAACAACATATAATATTTAGAAACTAACTTGGAAGAGATTTCAAGCCAATTAAAATAATATAGAGAAATGCTCCTTCTCCATCTAAGTTACTATTAAAAAAAATCTATTTAACCAAATGTATTTTTAATTCTAACAGCTTATAAATAAATAAAGACTTAATATCTATAACTTCTCCATTATTCATTTTTAATTAATTTTACTTTATAATTAAATGAATAAAAATATAAAAAATAAATTATTATACTAATATATACAAATAACAAGCCTCTAATCTATATGAGTTCTTTCTCCATGTAAAATTTCTAAAATAATAGGAGTATTATAACGAATAAGAAAAGATTTCCAAATCAAACATAAGTTTTGCACGAAAATGTTTTATTTTTTCTCGTATTATTTTCATTTATAAATTTCTTGTGTTGCATAATTTAAATAAGGATGAGTTTACATAACAAATATCACAATTACATTTATAAGGACAAAACCATAACAATGAATTTAAGCTAAAGGTAAAGGATCGGATCAAAAGCACTTACGTTGGTGTCATATGCAGTAAGGAGGCATTTGGTATGGTGTATTATTAGAAATAGTTCATATACTAAGTGTGGTATTATTTAATATTAAGTTTGGTAGAATTTTGGATCAATATATAACTAATACATCCTATTTGGTGGTATTAGTTATACATGAGTTTTAATACCATTGAATTAATATGTGTAAGGACAAAAATATTTCTCAAATTCTTTTATGTATTTTTTTATTTTCCTGATTTTATTTTTTATATTTGTACTAATAAATTTATTTAAATAAATTAGTTTACAAATTTTATTATTTAGAGAGAGAGAGTTGTCCGTTGCTAAATAAAATCTAATATCCATCGAATATGGAAGCTACACCTTGCTATCAAGGATTTCGATAGAGGCACGTCACACCTGAAAATTAGTAATAAATTTTTATTCATGTTTTAATTTTTAACTTAACTAATTTAATGAAATAGAAAATTCCACAAAAATTTAAGGGTATAATTGTAAAGGAGATTTTTGTAGTATTTTAAATCAAACACAATATATGAAATATCTATTTTTTAATAAAATAAATCAAACACTTGATAAAAAATAATTCAAGCACTATAATCCCTGAATTTTTAATCCTTACATTATTTGTTTTCATACCAAATGACCCCTAAGAGTATTAAAACAAATCAATAATATGATGGAATACAAATATTGGCAAATATATCAACACTAGATATTGAGGGGCCCGTATATGTTATTTTTTATTTCAATTTATGTGACACAAATAGAATTAAGATAATCATATCTTTCATATATTTTTAGATATTTTAAGTTGTTAACTATTGTAATTTATAATACTTTTTACGTAATTTTTAAATAATATATGTTACTCTCCTTGTCCAAACTTTTGTGGTATTTATGGCCAATTATATTCTAGAAATAATTTAAGTTTTTAAGTATTGTGATTTATAATACTTTGTCTTCTATTCTATTTTAAGTGGCACTGAAATAATTTTGAGAGTTAGCCAAATATTTTATATCTTTTAGATTTTTTAAAATTTTTAATTATTGTGATTTATAGTACTTTTTATTTTATTTTATTTATGAAATACATAGCAGATTAATTTTTTTTAGATATTTTAAGTTATTAAGTTTGTAATTTATATTACCTTTTATGTAATTTTCATATAATATATGTTATTCTCTTTGTCCAAACTTTTGTGGCATTAATAGTCAATTATATTTTTAAAAAAATTTAAGTTTTTAATTATTGTGATTTATTATACTTTTTCTTCACTAATTAGGGGTGATATAGTAAAATCACGATTGAAACAACGAAACAGATATGCCTTAAATGGCGTATAATAACTAACTAGAAGTTATATAGCAAAATTACGATAAAAAATACTTGGGAAAAAATTAGGAAAAATAATCTAAATATACCCAAACTTAGATGAAATTTGTTTTTAACACGCATGCACTTGGGGAGAGGGGGGAGGGGTCCTATGACCCTCCTAGATTATTTATTAGCGTAATATGATCCCTCCTCCCCCCGACTATTTATTAGCGTATTTTACTGACATTTATTTGCACTAAACTCTTTTATTTATTTATTTATTAATAAATTTTATTTACTTATTATCTCATAAACGTCACTAATATATACTAATAAATAGTTTAGGGGGATCATAGGACTCCCAACAAAGTTCAGATGTGTTACGACAAATTTCATCAAAGTTTGAGCATATTTTGAACCTTTTTTTAAAAAAAATTAAGTCGGCCTCATATAAAACGTCAAGTTAATTTAAAATATCAGGAGTTAATTTATAATTTTATATCTATTTTATTTTTATTAAATATTATTAAACTTTTAATGTTTAGATGGCTTATAATAATTAATTAGGGATGATATAGTAAAATTACAATTAAAGCAGCTGAAGCAGACATGTCCTATGACCCTCCTAAATCATTTATTAGCGTAATATGAGCCCCCCCCCCCCCCCCAAACTATTTATTGGCGCATTTTACTGACATTTATTTGCACTAACCTCTTTTATTTTTTTATTAATAAATTTTATTTTACTATTATCTTATAAACGTCACTAAAATATACTAATAAATAGTTCAGGGGATCATAGGACTCCCTACAAAGTTCAGGCATGTTACAATAAATTTAATCAAAGTTTGAGTATATTTTGAACCTTTTTCTGAAAAAAATTAAGTCGGCCTCGTATAAGACATCAAGTTAATTTAAACCATCAAGAGTTAATTTATTATATTTATTTTATTTTTTATTAAATATTATTAATTTTTTAATGCTTAGATGTCTTATAGTAATTAACTAGGGGTGATATAATTACAATTGAAGCAGCTGAAACAGACATGTCATAAATGTCTATTTTATTTTTATTAAATATTATTAATTTTCTAATGCGTAGATGACTTATAATAATTAATCTGAATAATATAATAAAATTACTATTGAAGCAGCTGAAGTAGGCATGTCGAAAATATCTATTTCTATTAAATATTATTAATTTTTCAATACGTTATTTAACGAATAATAATTAATTATGAATGATATAATAAAATCACCATTATAGTGGTTGAAGCAGACATGCATGTTGACGAAGTGTTGCTGCTTCACATTTCTACTAGGTAGTAGTTCAACAACATGCATATATATAATTACAAAAAGAATATATGCTTCTAAAAGAGATTCTCACCTCTAAGAAAATTAAAAAGATCTAGAATTGGGTGTTTAATTTTGTGTTGCTTAGGCATGATCATGAAAATTAAAAAGATCTAGAATTGGGTGTTTAATTTTGTGTTGCTTAGGCATGATCACATGAGTACAATGAAACTCTTTATATAAGTATGATTTTTACGTATAGTTGTAGGACTCTTTATGTCATCCCATATATTTTAGGACTCGTATACAACAACAACAAACGCAATGTATTTCTATAAAGTGGGGTATGGGGAGGGTAAAATGTACGTAATCCATACCGCTACCTTCGAAGAAGTAGAGAGACTGTTTTCGATAGACCCCCGGCTCAGAAATTTTAGGACTCATATATTTTATGTATTTTTAGATTTTTAATTTCTTTTCATATATTTATTTAATCAGAGTTCTTTCCATATATTTTAGGAGTCTTTAATTTAATAAAATAATGAGAAATAAAGTAAAAAGACGATTTTATCTATTGTAGATTGAAGAAATAAAGTAAAAAGGACAATTTTGTCTAATGTAGAGTCTTTTAATGAAGGACAAAAAATTCAAATCAGTTTTCTAAGATCTTCATACTTTTAATATATTATAGATTATAGATATAGATATAGATTATAGATATATATTATAGATAATCATTTAATTATTTTAATAATATTCTTTATAATTTGAAAAAGTTAAGGAGTCCTAAAAGATATGGTAAGAAAGAATATATGAAAAATTAATATTATTAGAATTTTTTTTTCTTGTATATGTGAAAAGTAAGTCCTTGGTTAAAATACATATACATATATACATATACATATACATACATACATATGTAATTACAATTGAAATAGCTGAAACAGACATGTCATAAATGTCTATTTTATTTTTATTAAATATTATTAATTTTCTAATACGTAGATGACTTATAATAATTAATCTGGATGATATAATAAAATTACTGTTGAAGCAGCTGAAGTAGGCATGTCAAAAATATCTATGGTTTAAGTGAGGGAGGGAAGAGGGAGTTTGGTGCCCTCTCCTCCCAATGTCAAATATTATAAGAAATTTGTCAAAATATCTGTCAATAAACATGGAGCTCCAACTCGCTTCCACATTCAAACTCTCCAAGAACTTTAATACAGATGATTGCTCTTTTTACTTGATTTGTTTTTCAATTATCTTAGTTTTATTTTCGAAATCTTCTTCATCAATGGTTTGTCACAAATGTTTTAGCTTTCATTGTATCATTTTGATATTCTGATTATTTTATTGTTTTGTTGATATCTGCTATCTTTTCTTCCAACTAATACAGGCCGTGGATGAATATTCAGTTGGCCTTTAAGAAATTTTTGTGTAAGATTAATTTTAATCGTATTATTTTGGTATCTTGATTAAAACTATTGTTTGTTGTAATTCTGTTATTTTTCCTGCTTAATATAGATAATAGCTAAATGTTCGATCGGTCTTAAAGAATTTTCTATATAAAAGTTAAGTGTAAATGCATAATCGTATTGTTCAGATACTCGATTACATATTGTTTGTTTAGTTTTTTTTTTTTCCGCTAATTAATAATACATTGATATGATAAATTATCTAATTTGAATTGAATCGATAACTCCGAGCAGTATTTTTGTCTTTGGTGATTCACCATGTAGTCACTTGGTTCGACTGTTATGATCAAGAATGATGCCAAACATAGCATTATAGCTTTTCCGAATACTCTTAAGCTGTCATTATTCCTTTATAGAATAAATGTTCATCTTCTTATTGAAATCGAGAACAACATAGCATCTTGAAGGTAGAATACACACTTTATATTTGATAAGGTTGAGATTGACTGTCACTTTCTTTGTAAGTTTGCATAGGAAAAAAGAAATCTTTAATGGACTTCTTATCCGGAACCTGGGGTGGACTCAACTTTTTATATAGGTGGATTCAATTAGTAAATAGAGAACGATGGTGATAGTCGATAGTGTAAGCAACCAGTGGTGTATATAGAGTAGAAGGTGTGCGTTTCCGGGAATCCACACCCGCTATCGTAAGGCTTAAAATTACATAAAAAAATCGTCAAAAATTATAAATATTAATAGGTGGGAACCCATAACTAAACCAAGGGATAGCTTAGTGACAGGAAAGGAGCCCTTTGAAACCCACAAGTTTAAAATTCTGGATCCGCCTCTGATAAGCAACACAAGCAAAACAAGCAATGCGAGCAAGACAAATGATTTGCTCGTTGCCCTTTTAATTGTTCTTTTTTTGTTCATAATATAATATCAAAATAAGATTTATTCTTTTTAAAAAAAATTCAGCACTTATCTTATTAACATTTCAATAAAGATGGTTACATCATTTAGCAAATAATTAGGAAAGGGAGTACTGAAATATAATTTGAAAAAGTTTAAATATTTTTTTAAGTAATTAAAATCAATTTTAGACTTTTATTGAATTTGAGTAAGAAGACATTGAAATAGACAAAAAAGAAAGAAAATATAATTGATAAAGTAACTAAATATCAATTGATTAATTCTTTCTTATTTTTCATTTTTCGGTAACATGGCCCGTCAAATGCAGTGATTTCCATACTGAACCAAATTCAACAAAATTGTGACATGCAAAAGCAGCTGAAAGGATTCGAACTCACCCACTTGACCGCTGCAGCAAAAAAACTATGTTCCAAATGGGTTCAATTTAATTATTTTACTGAAATGTCACAATAGTTTTCCTTATATAAACAATAAATATTTTGAGGAAGTGGGTTCAGTTGAACCCACTTAAAATCATGCGGATTTGCTCCTGTACTGGGACGGTGCAAGCTTGGAGTCAAAGGTTCATCCGAATCCCCTCCCCAAAAAAACATTATACTATTTATACAGGTCTATACCATTCAATAAGCAATGAGATGATCTGAGGTTTTCTAAGAGTTTGTAAAAATCATCCAACTACATGAAAGGGTTGATCCTTCTGAATTGTTTGTGGAATATCATAATGACCTGAGAGTTGATCTCTAATATATAGAGGAAGTGTATTCATTTCGATATTCTTGCTCATATCGTTGTTTGTATCTTGTCTTTCAAATTTGTCATGTGATAAACAGAAAAAGGAGCTCGGTGCATATATTAAAGCTTCTGCTATGCACGGTGCTGTGGAAGGACAGGACCATAAGAGTATATTGTACACAATCTTATCTTGCATTTTGGAAGAGCCTTTTTCCTTCTTGCATTATTAATACATCTGTGTAACTCTAATCAGCTACCAAACAATCCCTAAGTTATTGGTAGAAAATTAATGGATGCATCAAAAACTACCAAACATTTTTTTATAGGATAACTAGTTAAGTTCAACACCCAAGAAACTATCCCATAATATTGTAAGCATTACAAAAATATATAACTATATAAATACTAACAATTTAACACACACGCTACTCCTTGCATGCATGAACACTAAAGCAATTAGATGAGCACTTGCAATTCAATTAATGGTACAACAATCTGTTCAATTCAATTTTCCCTTCTGAATTTGTAAAGAGTGAAAGCCTTAGATCAATCAATGGAGTCTACTATAATAATGGAGCTTATATATGAATATTGGCAGACTAGAAGGTCATGTTTCTATCTTTTGAAGGTGTTGTGGAATTTTCAAAGAGGATGATTAGTGTTGAGATTTACTAATTGATATAGGTTTGGTCAAGACTTTTTATTGCTAGATGATATGTATGATATTCCTATAAATATTAAATACTCATTACTTAGATCTTATTTGAAAGGCCAAGAAAAATATCTATATACCACATTATTTATCCGATTAAAAAATACCCATGATATAGACTTGGGGAAAAAATACACATTATAGGAATAAAACATGCATAACTTTCATTGTATTGTTCTGATATCTCGATCATCCTATTATTTCGTTGTTTTTTTTTTTTTATTAATGTCTACTATTTTTTCTTCTATTTAATATAGGTGATAGATGAATACTTTGCCAGGCTTTAAAGAAGTTTTGTTGCTATCTACTATTTGAATAAAGTGCAGATCTCTCTCTCAACTTAGGAACTGGCCAATCAAACAAGTGCCCGGGAAGAAAAATGAGGTTGACGTTATAATTATATGTTGCACTCTTTCCTTTTGAGCTAGGGTATATCAAAAATAAATTTTTAAAATTTTCAAACTCCACTTGTGAAATTACATTGGGTATGTTATTGTTGTTAAGTTCAAACTTTGAATTAATTAAAATTTTATATGTTGCACGCATTTCTGATCATGCCTCTCCGAAGATCTGATATTTGTAGAAACTCTGCTGGAACCTCTGTTCTACTTGAGGAAAATGTGGAGGGGACTCGCTCTGTTTATGGAGTGTAGAATTGGCTAGGGTCCTCGCTCCTGACTGTACCGCTCAACTTGGGGTTTCACCGGTCCCTACTAGGCCTTCTCAGGCTTCCCGTGCTGGTGACACTTATGCTCAGACGCCTCAGGGAGATATCTCTAATGCGGAGTTCCTTCAGTCTATGCATATGCTTACTCAGTTGGTGGCATCACAGTCTCGTCATTCTAACCATGTTGATTTTATTGCTCATACATCTGAGGCCATCCGGGTTAGCCAGTTTATGAGATTGAATCCTCCAACCTTTACAGACTCTAAGGTTGAGGAGGTCCTCAGGGGTTTATTGATAATCCTTAGGGTAATTCATGCTACTGATTTAGAGGGTGTGGAATTTGCTGCTTATCAATTAAAAGATATAGCTTATTGGTGGTATGAGGAGTGAGAAGCGACGAAGGGTGATGATGTTGAACAAGCAGTGTGAGATGACTTTTCAAGTACTTTTCTTTATCACTTCTGTTAAGGGAAGCTAAGGCCGAAGAGTTTGCGAATTTGAAGCAAAGTAAGATGAGTGTTAAGGAGTATAAATTAAAATTTTAGCAGTTGGCTCGTTATGCTCCAAAGTTGGTGTCTAATATGAGGTCCTACATAGAAAGTTTGCTTCTGGTTTATCCCATGATTTGGTGCTGGAATGTAAGGTTTCTAAGTTGAATAATGACATGGATATCTCTGGGCTGATGGTTTATATGCAACAGATTGAGGATGAGAAAAATAAGCAGGCAGAGATGGGAGAGAGATAGAATAAGAAGTTTAGATTCTCAAAGCATGGTGTAGGTCAGCAAAATAGTAGGAGAAATGGTAGATAGTGGACTAAGAAGAAAACATGGGGAAATTTATATTCATCTGTCAGTGTTCCTTATCCTAAGCCTTCAAGTAATCAGCATTTTTAGGCTAGCAGTGGTCCTAAGGCACAAGGTGCCCAGTCTCAGGCAAGTGGAGCTCAGTCAACCCACCTTACCCTTCTTTTCATTTTTGTGGGCAGCTTCACCAGGGATATTATGAGGAGGGGAGAAATCGATGCTATAATTATGGTCACCTTGGTCATATACAATGATATTATCCTTCAACTAGGGTTACTACTGGGGCTAATAAAGTTTCGATTACCACTTCTTCAGCTCCTGTCCTAAAGGTGCTACTTCTGGTACTGGCACAGGCTGGAATCATCTCTATGTATTTGTTACTCGTCGGGAATCTGATGCATCCCCAGATGTTGTTATTGGTATGTTACAGCTCTTTTCTCGTTATATTTATTGTTTACTTGATCCACGTTCTACCCTTTCTTATGTGACCCTTTATGTGGCTGTGCATTTTGATTTTGGTCCTGAAAATATTTCCAACCCTTTTTTGTTACTACTTCAGTAGGTGATTCCATAGTTGCTAGAAAATATATAGGGGTTGTGTGGTATTAATCTTTCATACGGAGACATTGGTGGATTTGATAGAGTTGGATATGGTGTATTTCGATGTTATCTTAGGGATGGATAGGCTTCATTTGTGCTATGCTTCTCTAGATTGTAGGACCCAAAAGGTCAGTTTTCATTTTCCTAATGAACCGGTATTAGAATGGGAGGGGAGTTCCTTAGTATATAAAAAGAGGTTTATTTTTTATCTTAGAGCTCAGAAATTGATTTTAAAAGGGTGTTTATATCATCTAGCTTGAGTTAAAGATTCAGACTCTGGGAGTCCTTCTTTGCAATCTGTCCCTGTGGTTAATGAATTTCCTAAACTTTTTCCCGGTGATCTTCCTAGAATTCCTCCCGATAAGGAAATAGATTTTTGAATTGATCTTCTGTTGGATACTCGTCCTATTTTTATTCCTCCTTATAAAATGACTCCGGCTGAATTAAAGGAGCTAAATGATCAATTGAAAGATCTTTTTTATAAAGGTTCATTCTTCCTAGTGTCTCTTTGTAGGATGCTCCTGTACTTTTTTGCAAAATAAAGATGGATCTATTCTGATGTGTAAAGATTATCGTCAGTTGAATAAGGTGACACTAAAGAATAAGTACCCTCTTTCTAGAATTAATGACCTTTTTTATCAGCTTCAAGGTGCTAGATATTTCTCTAAGATTGATCTTCATTCAAGCTATCATCAATTGAAAATTAGGGAGGTTGATATTCCCAAGACTGCTTTTCAAACCCGATATGGTCACTATGAGTTTTTGGTTATGTCATTTATGTTGACTAATGCTCTGACTGCATTCATGGATCTTATGAATCGGGTTTTCAATTAGGTTTTGGATTTTTTTGTTATAGTCTTCACTGATAACATCTTGGTGTACTCTAAGAGTGAGGAAGATTATGTCAATCACCTTCGAGTTATGTTACAAACTCTTAAGGAACAAAAGTTATATGCAAAATCTCTAAGTGTGAATTTTGGTTAAGTGTGGTGACCTTTCTTAGGCATATTATTTCTAGCGAAGGGATCAAGGTGGATCTACAGAAGGATGAGGCAGTTAAAAAATGGCCTAGACCCATGACTCCAATCAACATTAGGAGTTTCTTAGGCTTGGCTAGGTTTTATAGGAGGCTTGTGCAGAGTTTCTCTTTTATTGCTGCCTTGTTGACGAAGCTAACTCATAAAAAGGTTAAGTTTATATGGTCTTTTTGTAGGTAGTTTTGAGAAGTTCAAGGATAAGTTGACTTTTGTGCAGTTTTGACCATACTCGAGGGTACTGATGTTTTGTGGTGTATTGTGATGCGTCTCATGTGGAACTAGGTTGTGTTTTTATGCAGCATGGTAAGATTGTAGCATATGCTTCCAGGCAGCTAAAGGTTCATAAGAGGAATTACCCGACTCATGATCTAGAGTTGGCGGCTGTGATCTTTGCCTTGAAGATTTGGCACCATTATTTGTATGGGGTACATGTAGACATCTATTCAGATCATAAGGTATTGCAATATATATTTACTCTGAAGGAATTAAATCTCATGTAGAGGCGGTGGCTCAAATTTCTTAAGGATTATAACATTTGCTTGATGCTCTTAGCAGGTTTTCCATGGGGAGCTTATCTCATGTTGATGAGGAAAAAAGAGAATTGGTGAAGGATATTCACTGGTTGGCCAACTTGGGAGTTTGTTCTTTGAACTCTGAGGATGGAGGAGTGATTGTACAAAAAGTAGTCAAATCCTCTCTTGGTACTGAGGTGAAAGATAGTAAACTTGGGATCTCATTTTTATGCAAATTAAAGATAATGTGGATCAGCAAAAGGTTATGGCTTTTAAGATTAGGAGAGATGGCATCTTGAGGTATCAAGGTAGGTTGTGTGTTTTTGATGTTGATGGGCTGCGAGAAAGGATTTTTACTGAGGCTCATGAGTCTTGATATATAATTCATCCGGGTTCAACTAAGATATATCAGGACTTGAATTAAATCTACTGGCGAAATAATATGAACCGAGATATAGTGAATTCGGTGGCTAAGTGTAGGGTTTATCAGCAAGTCAAGGTTGAGAATTTGAGGCCTGGTGGCATATCTCAAGAGATAAGTTTCCAATATGGAATTGGGAGATGACTTATATAGACTTCATTATAGGTCTTTCGCGGTCTTGAAATCAGTATGATTCTATTTAGGTCATTATGGATAGAATGACTATGTCTTCTCGTTCTTGCCTGTGAGGACTAACTATTCGGGAGAAAATTATGCTAACTTGTTCATTCAGAAGATTGTAAAATTGCATGAGGCACCAGTGTCCATCATTTCAGACCGAGGTACGTAGTTTTCTTCTCACTTCTGGCATTTATTTCTAAAAAATTTGGGGACTCAAGTAAACCTTAGCACCATTTTCACCCTCAAAAGAGTGGGCAAGCGAAGCATACTATTTAGACTTTGGAGGATATGCTAAGGGCCTATGTGATTGAATTTAAAGAAAGTTGGGTTGATCATCCACCGCTCATTGAGTTCTCTTACAATAATAGTTATTATTATTGCATCCAAATGGCACCTTTTAAGGCTCTTTATAGTAGAAGGTGTAGGTCTTTTTTTGGGTGGTTTGAGGTAGGTGAGATTAGGTTGTTTGATCCTAACTTGGTTAATCAAGCCATAAAGAATGTGACGGTGATTAGAGAAAGACTTAAGACTTCTCAAAGTCACCAAAAGTCTTATGTGAATGTGAGGCAAAGGAGGTTGGAGTTTGAAGTAAGCGATTGGGTGTTCTTGAAAGTGTTTTCTATGAAAGGAGTCATGAGATTTGGGAAGAAGAGGAAGATCAGTCCCTGTTACGTTGGTTTGTATAAGATTTTGATAAAAAATAGAAATGTTCCTTATAATCTAGATTTTCCTGCAAGTTTGGGTTCTATTCATTTCGTGTTTCATGTGTCTATGCTGAAAAAGTATGTAGGTGACCCTTCTTTGTTATTTCCTGTTGAGGAGGTGGGTGTTACAGATTCGTTGTCTTATGAGAAAGTTTCAATTGAGATATTGGATAGGCAGGTTTGCATATTGAGGACCAAGGATGTAGCCTCAATAAAGGTTCTTTGGAGAAATCAAAAGGTAGAATAGGCTACGTGGGAAGATGAAGAAGATATGAAAGCCAAGTATTCGTTATTGCTCCCCGAGTTGAACCAAAATACTTAAGGTATCGGTTTTATTTTCCCTTTTGTCGCATTTTGAATTTGTCATTTGATTTTGACGTGTTCTCACTATTGTCATGCAAAAAATGCCCTAGCTCATCATTCGGGGAGGAATGATCCTAAGGGAGGCTAATGTAAGACCCTTTATAATTTTAACTATTTTATTTGACCCTCTCGCATGCGTAATGTCAATTTATAACTTGAATTATATTTAGAGATATTAAAAGGGTGTTTTGGAAAAGTTTCAGAATTTTTGAAAGGGGTTAGGGGCCATTTTGGGATTCCAAGTTAGTGAGCCTCCGCGATATTGGTGTGTCACGAAGGCTAACACTGCCATATTGGCGTGGCACGGAGGTTAACCTCCACGATAAGGCTGTGTCGCGCCGCTGTTTTAAATTTATCCAGTTTTTATTTTTTCACTTAGGGTGAGGGGCTTTTGGTATTTTTACCCCTTGTATGAACTTTAAATATAAAATAACCCAATTCCCTTCAGTTTTCAAAGATCAAATTATCCTCTTTCTCTCTTAAACTCAAAACCCAAGAACATTCAAGTTTTTTATAAGAAATCATTATTCCGGGCTCCCAACATCAAATAATTTTCAATTTCTTATGTATTTCAGGAATGTTTCTCTTTTCCTAATTTTAATTTTACATTATGGCATTAATTGAATGGATTTTCATGTGATTTTATTGTGGGTTGAGGAATTTTGGTTGTTACTGATTGAGTTAGTTGTCCAATATTCTAAATTGATTATTTATGTTTTAAATTGATGTTTTGGGACTGAATTGGTGCATCGTATAAATGGTTGGAATGGGGTACATGGGTTTCCCCAAGTTGATGGAATTTTGGCTTGATAATTACATTAACCTCAACCCACTTTAAACTTGATTTTGAATATGGAAAATTACATGGTTTAATTTGTTTTTGAACCAATGCAATGCATTAAAGGATAAATAAAATAAAATAGTTTTGGATGGCCTTGGTTTTGGATTTTAAATGAAACTTGGAAGTCCAGTTTGGTTGTGTGAATTGGTTTGGCATAATTATATAAGCTTGCAAGCAAAATGGTATGAAGATACCAAGTGGTAAATGCCTTAATGAATTATATAAGCTTCCAAGCAAAATGGTATGACGATACTAAGTGGTATATGAGTTGAACTCATATAGCCCAAGAGCACAAGAGTTGGCTTCTTCTTTAAGGATACAACATTCTCCTTATTTGAAGTGGAGGGAGGCTTCTTAGTGGCAATTTTGTCAACAACCACCGCAACATTCTTAGCTGCAAGATCATCATACTTGGTTGTTTTGACATCATCAACCCCTTTCTCATTCATAATATAATTCTTCAAGTAAAATTTTGCATCGGGAAAATATGACTCAGCCTCAGTGAATGGCTTATCATCGGCAATTATTTTTCTTTCCACCCCACCTTCGAGATACTTTAAATATTGATAGTAAGAGGATGAGATAATTTTATTCTCGTGTATCCAAGATTTACCAAGCAATATGTCATATGAAGTCTTGGCATCAATCACATGCATCAATGCATTTGATTGATGTGATTGAAAATTATCCATATAAATTCCTAACTGGATAGATCCTACAGCCCTCTAACCCCCTTGGTTGAATCCCTATATCATCAAACAGTTTTTAGCAAGTTCATCAGTAGTGATGCCAAGTTCCTTCATTGTGCAAATAAGCAGAATGTTGACTCTGGATCCCTCGTCTATCAAGATTCTATTTATCTTCTTTTCTAGAATGTGACCTACCATGTAAAAAGGACAGTTGTGTAGGTTTCACCAAGCATAAGATCATCATTTGTAAAAGTAATTTTTGTATCACATACATGTGCCTCTTGTCTAAGAGATTCAGTAGATTTTTCAGATGATGGAGGAACTTTCATTGGCAGATTTTCACCTTGTGCTCCTTCTTTGCTAGTATTAAAGCAAAATGCCTCAAGTTTGATTTGAGTAGTCTTTGTACAAAACCAAATTGGCAAGAATTCTTCGAAAGTCACAAAATATCGTGGTTTTTAGTAGTGATGCTTCACTACCCCTGGCCCTCTTTGAAAGCTCAACTAGCCTTTGTTTTCTTGATTTCTTCAGTATTTTCCTTCTAGTTGGCTGTTTGGATGACTTTTCTCATAGACTCGTCTTCTTGGGTCTTTTCCTAGTCACTAGAGTCCAACTATCTCCATCACTTTTATCAACTAGAGACTTATCATGCTCTACTGGTTCCTCCTTATGCTCCTCGAAGTGTATTTAGACCGGATCGAGCAAGCAAAAAGTGATAAAGATTTGATGATAATTGGTCTTGTCATCATCAAAGAAAATTTTCTTTTCATTTGCCAGTTGCATAATTTTATCCTTGAAGACAAAACATTTCTCCAGAAAGTGACCCACAAGACTATGATACTTGCAATAGTTTGGGTCATTAGTCCTTCCAGCCGCATCAAGCCGCTTCATCTCTGGTAGATCAATGATCTTATTCTCAAGAATTTCATTGAAAATTTCAGCAACATCGAAATCAAGTAAGGGTTTTTCTTTTTCTTGGATTTCCTTCAAAGTTAAATTTTGATTTGTACGTGCTCGAGAAGTCGTCTCAGTGCTTTGCTTCTTACTCAGCTTTGTGGTGAACTTCACGAGAAAAATATCGGCCTTAATGGATTCCTTATTGTCATTTTTGGGGACAAACTTGCTCTATCTTTTGGGTTCCTGCTTATCCATTCCCCTTTGAGGGTCATGGATAGGCACTACTCCTTTTTCAATCAAAGACCTGCTCAGCTCTATGTCGTGTGCTCGAGTAGCTAACTCTTCAAAGGATTTTGGATTAATGCCTTGGAATATATATAGAAGCTCCCAGTGCATTCCTTGGATGCAATATTTATTGCAAAAGTTTCACTAAGCCTATCTTTGCAGTCTAGGCTCGCATTTCTCCATCAATTGATAAAGTCAATAACTGGCTTGCCATTTCTTTGCCAAGTATTTGTGAGATCTACCATGCTCACCATACGCCTTGTGCTATAGAAGATATTAAGAACTTATGCTCCAATTGTTCCCAGTTATCAATGAAATTAGGCCCACGGTTCGTGTACCTAAGGCGTTTTCTTTTAGGAAGTAGACAAATTATTTGATAAGATAGTCACCGTGGGTTCCAATATTATTAAATATCTCAACAAAGTGTGTGACATATTTTTTTAAATTTTTTTTGCCTTCAAATTATTGAAATTAAGAGGTTGATAGCTGGCAGACATTTTAAAGCTATCAATCCTTACAGTATAGGGGTTGGCGTATGTTAAGAAAGACTTATGGCAACATCGTACTTGTCTTTGAAGTCCCCTTAAATGAACTCTTTCAATTGATCAATCAGTATCATTCCCTATAATAAATTTGTACCTCTTTACCTAGTGGTGTTTGTTTTATAGGATGATCTATCTCATCAACTTCCAGAGCTTTCCCAGAAGCATGGCTAGAATCCCCATCTATTAAGTCATCCATCTTATCTACCAACTTATCAATTCGAGCATCTTTATTTTGCACATATTTGGTCAGATCCTCAATTTTCTTTTTCAAGTTTCCAAGCTTCTCCTACATAGATGAGGCATCAGTTACCATTGCTTACATTATCACTGGATAGGTCGGAGAGCAACACAGATTATCGCATAAGTTCACCTTTGAAGTGCTCAGCTTATCTGGTGTAAGTAAAGATAGTGCATTGGTTGAATGATCATCGTTCTTTATGCCAGAGTATCTTAAACCAGAATGCTCAAGTAGAGTTAGAGTCTTCTTAAGTGTCTCTGCCACATTGCTTCTCTCTTTTGAAGCACTTGTATGGGACTTTGCTCCATTTGAGGTTGAAGATTCAAAAATGGGAGTTGGTGTGGACGATACTTGATATGTTTGTTGTCCTAGCATGCTGACCTTGATCCTTGTAAAAACTTTAAAGCTTCCAAAAGTAACACCAAGGATGCTTTCTACTTCAGCAAAGAATTTGGAATTATCGGCCTTAGAGAAAGTTGATTGAGAATTGTCCGAGAAATTTGATTGAGAATTGTCCTTCTTGGAAGTTATTTCAGTGTTCTTGAACTTTCATGTTAGAGAAGTTGAGATGAGAGGTAGAGATTGTCCCACTAGGCATGCCAAAATTTGTTGGACACTAAAATTTGAGTCAGAATAATAATTAATCGGGACAAGAAAAATATTGTAACAATCATTTTATTGATTTCAATATGTTAGTGTTTCAATCTTTATGAATCTTCTGATTCACCTTTTCAAATATAAATTCAAGGATTTCGAGCTTGGTCTTGAATTTGGACTTGATTTGTGAATTTAATGGATTCTGTCTTGGCTTATACTTGACTCTTATGGTCTTGATCTTGAATCTTGATGAACTTGAATGCTTGATTTGTAGCTTGTAGAGAAATATGGAGTGTTAGATCCACGAGCTCTCTCTTGCTACTTGTTGGAATTCTTAATTTTTTTTTTGAATTATGAGACCCCTATTTATAGTTGTAGGAAGAAAGAATCATGGTGAAGGTGTATTTATTTTGACTAATTAGATATAAGTGACATGGCGCATTTTATGGACTTTAAATTTCACTAGGTCGATTGCACCATTTTGACACATGGCGTGATCTTATTGTCTCTTTCACCTGACTTGGCATGCTATGTCATTCGACATGTGTCACCAAAATTGGGCCTCTAGAATAAGATGACATCTCGGGCTTAGTAAAATGGGCTCATTATTTGTGGCCCAAATCAATGGACTAGCCTAAGAGAAATTGGGTTTTAATTAAATTCATATTTATTTGGATTTAAATAATTGATTCAATGATATTGATCCACAATATTTATTTGGTCTAGTACATTTAAAATTTATATGATCACGGTGATATATTCGAAACTTCGCTGATACCAATTTTAATATCAATTGCACACATTGAGAATTCAAAAAAAAAATATTACTTAGGTATGAGATGAGTATATAAACTGACTTCAACAAAAACTTATTAACCCAATTCATGGATATCATATTATGTACGATTTTCATACACTAAATATAGTTTTAAGAATACATCATTTGTATGTATAATTTTATATACCAATTTCATAAATTGAGACCCCCAAAATTGAAAATCATTTAAAATATGGGTTTTTATGTATAAATTAATTTTAACTTAATCATTTAAAATAATACATGAATATTAGATTGTATCCAATTTTCACAGATTAAAAATAAATTATTAACATATAATATTTATTGGAGAGATTTGGTAAGAATGAACTATGGAGAAAGAAGGAGAATATTCATTTTACTTTTTAAAAATTGAATATAAATAAAATTGAAGAAATAGATTAAAATACGCTCATTAATAGGTTCCAAAATTTTAGCACACACAATAAATAATTCCTATTAAAATGGAAGATTTTTTAACAAAAATATAAAAATTTATTTTTTCCTTATTTTTTTTGTTTTAAATCCGCTATTAATTTATTTTTTATTTTATTTTTCTTTTAAAGGTTACCATTAACTGCAATCTAAGAAGTAGCGTTATGACGTTCAATGTATAAATTAAGGATGTATATTTCAATTTTTTTTCCTATTAGTAACTCAAATAAAGCCCAAGTCAATATTAATGCTAACAAAAGTATTCAGTTAAAAAACTAAGAATGATAATAATTTTGGATATCTTTTCTTTAATTTTGCATAAATATATAATCTATATTTATTTTTCTATGTAATATTTAGTTATGTCATTAACAAGACTTATTTTAGCATGACTTGATATTTTAAAACTATGATTATGTTTACTATAACTTATTAATATGTACTATTTATTTTATATGATTGTATTGAATATCTTATAGTCATAACTAACTTTATATTTTGTGTTATTTTCTTAAGGAACACTTAAGATAGTTGGATTTTACTAGGATTAAAGAAATATTTGAAACACAATTTAATTATATGCTTGTATAAAGACTTTAACGAAAAATTACGAAAAACTCAAAAAACCTGAGAAAAAAAATCTAAGGTTGAAAAACTCGAATTTTATTGATTTGGTATGGTATATAAATTAAAAATCCAACATAATTCGATCATGTACACCCCTATGCATTTTATTAATATAAACACCTTAAAGTTTAAAGAAGAAAACAATGCTTTTTTGTGTAAACTTTTTGCAATTTCATCCAAAGATTCTACACAATCGACAAAATCTTCATTTACTATTTTCCTAAAATAATTAGCATTTAGTTATTATTTTAATATTTCGAGAAAACATAATATTTAACATTTTTTAATCGATTAAAATGCACCTCATATATAAAAAAATATTTATAAATCTATTTAAGTAATATTTGCAGAAGACATGACAAAAAGTAAGAAGTTTTTCATATATTTACTTCCGTGGTAAATTCTTTGTTTATATATGACATATGACCTTAATTGGAAAAGGAACTCAAAATGGCAAATTTGAGAAAAAAATTGTAGGCAATAGAAGAAAAAAATAAGTAAGTCTAACTAGAAAAGGAGCTTAAAGTGGCAAATTAAATTTGAGAAAAATTTGTTCGTAAATAGAGGGAAAAAATAAATAAGAAAGAGCCTCATGTTTAAGTAGGGTGTGCATCGGTTGGTTCGGTTCGGTTTTATGTGTTATTGGTTCGATTTATCGGTTTTCGGTTTTTGGTTTTTAAATATGTAAAACCAATAACCAATGAATAAGATATTTTATTATCGATTTCGGTTTATCGATTTTTGGTCCTTAACGGTTCGATTTTCGATTTAACCAATAAGAAAATACTTATAAAATAGAAATAGTAACAACTAACATAAAAAAATGAAATCTTAGTTACCGCCAAAATCCTACGCAATGTATTTTAGTTTACAAGAATCTTCAAACTTGAACTGAATGTTAGAAAAAAATTAAATCCTAATTGTTGGAAGCTATAAATGCTTCAAACTTTTCAATACGATAATAGCTGAACTTTATATTGTGCTTTTGTTGCTCTGAATAGGTTAATACTTTGTGAATCACTGAATTGTGAATAAGTAGTGCATGTAATATAGATAGATAGATAGATATAGAGAGAGAGTGATAGAGAGAGAGAAAGAGTCCTTATCGGTCGGTTCATTTTTCCACACCCATATGTTTAAGAGGAGTTAAGCATGATTGAATTAGTGGCGAAAAAGAAAGAGTCCTCCTTTTATGCATGAGAGGGGGGGGAGGAATTATGAAGCAAAGTGTGAAAGTCCTTAGGAATAGTATCTATGACATTCGAATAATTATAGTCCTTATCTCATATAAGTAAGAAAAATCATAATGTTGGTAGATAAAAAAGAATTCTAAAATACATCATAAAAAAATATCTATAAGCTTTTTTTCTCAAGAATTATGCTGGTAGATTTATTTCTTTTCCACAATTAATGTTGGCCGTTTTTTCTTTTGTATCCAAGACGGTAAGTCCTAAAAGATACAGTAAGAGCAAAAAAGAAAAATACTACAATGTATACAAAATAATTTATTCATTTTCTATATATTTATTATTAAGATGTATGTCTTTTTATCATATTAATATGAGAAGGATTACAATTTAGCGTATAGTATTTTAGTTTAGTTTTTGGATATATAAATCTATAAGTTAGAATATTCGATTAATATATTCTTTCCTCAAGTGTCTTACCTAAAACGACTATCATTATAGGATCTAATGGAGGCTTTCGAAACTTCAACTCTCAATGCACTGTCTTTTAAATAAATAGGAAAATGCACCAAAAGGAGATCAAAATAATGTGACGATATTTATAAAAGGCAGCTCAATGGTACGCAAATAGTCTAAAGAAGGGCTAGACCACAAGGATCCACACTTTAGATTGATTTTAAAGAATAAAATGAAGCAAATAAGATAAAGATGCTATTGATAAATTTAAATGACAAGTTATACGATTTAATATGTTCAAATTAAATAAACTTGATCACAATTTTATGTGATTAAGTAAAAAAGTTATGAGAACTTAAAACCAATGTGCAGCGTCACGTGCAACACACGTATCCTAAATTAGTTATTCTAAAAGTGGAAAGCCCCAATTTTGAAAGTTGAAATACCAATTAGACCTTCACTATAAAAATACTCCCTCCATCCCAAATTTTCTAATTTAATTTTTCAGTTTACTTGTCTTTTTTCATTAATCAAGAAGTGACAAAAAAAAAATTTTATGTTTTACCCTTTGCATTAATTACTTCTCCTTCAAATTAAAATGTAAACATCATTTAATAGGAGTACAATGATAAACTAAGCATGTTATTACTTATTTTTCTTAATCAATGTGTGATCTCAATTTGGAATGGGTAATTTGGGATGGATGGTGTATTTTTTATTACATATTAGTTGTAGTTAATGAGTGATTAATTGGAATTTAATTAAATACTAAATTATTGCCATATTGAATGCGATCAATTTAACTCATTGATCACAACGTTAAGACTTTTCATTTCTAACTTTAATGTTTTGTCCTTTGGAAGTCACCGTTTCTCAAGACTCAATGCCTTTTCAGCGAAAAATTTTGTATCCTATTAAAGATGCCAAAATTTTGGGAGGACATATTGGACGAGGTACATGAAATTTCCTCCTTTCTTTTACAGGTCAAATTGTCAAAGACAAATTAAACTTGATTATAGAATTTTCTTAGTCAGGTAAGGATGTAGTTGGCTTTCATTTTATTTCCCCAGTCATTGTAGATGCCTTTGTTGTAAACAATAATCAGAAATTAATAACCAATTGCACCTATACCTTTGCATATCTAATTCCTGAACAATACGTTAATTTAGCTACGAACAGTTTGCACCAGCTTACTTATATAGCTATGATATTCTTGTGCATTTAACAGTTTCTGCTGTCACTTTCTCTTTTACTTATTTATTCTCATTTTTTCTTTTATTTGTAATCTCCTAGGTTCTTGTAGAGCTATTTATCATGGGATATGGTATAGATCAATATGTTCTTCGCCTCTTCTTTTTCTATGAATATTATTTTAACTGGGTCATTAAAAATAGCATCTTATCCCATTTAATTTTTATTGTTTGCACCTCTAAGCTTCCATTGGTTGCTACCATTTATGCATAACGTTTGCTTACATTTTACTACATTATAAGAGCCGACACCAAATCAAATCACTTTGTCAAATTGTTTCTTCTCGAAGTAATTTCTCTCCCCAATAATTTTTATTTGGTACACTTTATTCAGTTGAGCATCACAACATTTTTATTTTTTTTTAGAAAAAGACATCATAAAAATTGATATATAAAAATAACTTAAGTCAGCACATTTGCCAAATGAATAAAAGTAAAAGATTCTTTTAACTAACAGATTAATGAAATAGCTTTCTCGAAAAAAATGGTTTCAGTAGTTTACAACATTGGCAAACACCAAGACCATTGAGAATAACTATCATTTAGTCATTTAGGTGACACAACAATGACACCGAGAGGAAAGTATTGTTGGGCTCAATTGGTGTGAATGGAAAATGAAAAGTTGCTTAGAAGGGACACAAGTCTTTGAGTAAAAGATACTATTTCGCGAAAAGGTATGACTGTTTGGATGGTTATGGCTGTTCGGAAAAGACACGCTCTTTTGAATGGACAGACATGACTGTTCAGAAAGGATACACCTTTCTGGTGAACTATTGCCACCTTTCGGAAGGGGAAATTAATGGTTATATAACCTGCATTTTTTCACAGGTTTAGTACGAATTTTTCTGCACTTGAAAATATTTCTTGTCTTCTAAAATACTCCGTGTGATCATCTAACTGTTGAGTGAGTTCGAAGAGAATCCGATCGTTTGAGGTACAACTACAGTCGGATTTGTTAAGCCATTTTAACTTGGGAGGAAAATTCCACAACTTCGGATACTTGAGGGGAATTATGTCCGTAAGGACACTCCGTGAATTCAGAGAACTTGGCTTTTTCTACTTCATCTAATTTTTTTTAAAATACTAAAAATACACTTCTTTGAAAGGTCGTTTTTGATCTTGTGTTGAAGGTGTTGGAAACTTCATAAGTATTCTTGATTTATTCTTGAACTTTTGTTGAAATTGTTTTGCCAAAATACAGATTTTTGTGTACCCGAAAACAACAATCTTAAGGAAATAATTGAAAAAAATAAAAATTTGATTGTTTGGTGAAATTTTCTTTTCACTAAAGTTTTTTTTTCATAATCTGTATTATTTGGTTTCTGGAGATTAAAGCTTTAAGTTTTCTACTCTGTTTGAACTTAACAAGTGATTTGAAGAAATAAAATCTTCATCACAAGCTAGAGTTCATTTGGTTGACGATTGAAAGTCATAAAAACTTCATCATTAATATAGAAACAAGGGGTGCTTAAAGTTGCTACAACTTTATAAGTAGTATTTTGGTATACTAAAATTTACTGTATTGTTGTGAGAAAGATGACTACTGACAGTCAAGTGAATGATACTGCAATGACTGTGGCAGCAACTAATGTTGTCACAACAAGTGGTACGAGTGCTCCGCAGGCAATGACACCAGCGGAGAAACCCAAAAATTTCATGGGTGTTGCTTTCAAAAGGTGGCAACAGAAGATGTTCTTCTACCCTGCAACTTTATGTCTTCAAAAATTCACATCTGAAGAAGCTCCAGATATGCCTGAGGGAACTTCGGACCAGGAAAAATTTGTCGTTATAGAGGCGTGAAAATACTCTGATTTCCTATGCAGGAATTACATTCTAAATGGACTCCAAGATAAACTGTACAACGTGTATAGTGGAATGAAGATGGCAAAAGAGTTGTGGGTGCGCTAGAAATAAAATACAACACTGAGGATACTGGAACCAAGAAGTTCCTCATTGCTAGATTCCTTGAGTTTAAAATGATTGATAGTAAGTCTGTTGTATCTCAAGTCCAGGAACTGCAAGTGATCATCCACGATCTCCTCACGGAAGATATGAGTTTGATGAATACCTTAGTTGAACATATTAAAAATGTTCTTGATGTTCACATAAACTTTGTTGTAGGTTTGATCATGAACAAGACGTTTCAAGTCGCGGCGATAATAGAGAAGTTACCACCTATGTGGAAAGACTTCAAGAACTACTTGAAATATAAGTGAAAGGACATGTCAGTTGAAAATCTTATAGTAAGACTGTGCATTGAAGAAGACAACAAAGCCGCAGAAAGAAGGTCAAAAGGAAACTCTGCAATAAGTGGAGCAAATATTGTAGAAGACGACGACAACAACTCCAAAAAATGGAAGAAAGCTGGACAGGAAAGCAATCAACCTAAGAAGAAATTCAAGAGAAAATGCTTTAACTGTGGAAAGATTGGCCACAAGTCAACGGATTGTTGTGCCCCAAAGAAAGGCAAAAAGAAGGACCAAGCAAATATGATTGAATCCAAGAAAGAAATAGACAATTTGTATGTCATGCTGTCTAAATGCAACTTGGTGGGAAATCCTCTAGAGTGGTGGATGGATTTCGGTGTCACCCACTACGTTTGCGCAAATAAGAAGTTTTTTGCTGCTTTTTCTCCGGCTCAAGGCGAAGAGAAGATATATATGGACAACTCCGCAACTGCAAAGGCTGAAAGAACAGGAAAAGTCTGCTTGAAAATGACATCAGGCAAAGTGTTGACTTTGAACAATGTCCTGTATGTACTGGAGTTACGGAAAAACTTAATTTCTGTATCACTTCTAGATAAAAATAGATTCAAATATGTATTTATTTTTGAAAAAATTATACTTAGTAAAGGAGAAGTGTACATAGGAAAAGAATACCTCACTAAGGGCCTATTCAAAATGAATGTAATGAATGTTGAAATCAATAAAAGTTTAATTTCTTCTTACTTGCTTGAATCTAATAATTTGTGGCATGAACGATTAGGATATGTCAATTATAAAATATTACGAAAACTGATTAACTTAAAATTTTTGTCAAACTTTGAATGCGATAAATCAAAATGTCAAACATGTGTGGAATCAAAGTAAGCTAAGCATCCGTATAAGTCCGTTGAAAAGAATTTCAGTCCCTTAGACTTAATACATACTGACATTTGTGGTATGAAGTCAACACCATCTTGTGGTGAAAAAAAGTATTTTATAACTTTTATTGAAGATTGCACTAGATATTGTCATGTCTATTTGCTAAATAGTAAGAATGAAGCAATGTATGTGTTTAGGCAATATAAAACAGAAGTTGAAAATCAATTAGAGAAAAAGATCAAAACTATAAGAAGTGATAGCGGCAGAGAATATGAATCTCCCTTTGTAGAAATATGTGTAGAGAATGGAATTGTCCATCAAACTACGGGCCTTTATTCACCCTAATCTAATGAAATTGTGGAAAGAAAAAATCAAACCTTAAAGGAAATGATAAATGCCTTACTTATAAGTTCAAGTTTACCGCAAAACTTGTGGGGGGGAATTTATTCTTACAGCTAATCGAATACTTAATAGAGTGCCCCATAGTAAGACACAATCAATTCCATATGAAAAATGGAAAGGAAGAAAACCCAACTTGAAATATTTTAAAGTGTGGGGGTTTCTAGCGAATGTCCAAGTTTCTATGCTTAAAAGGGTAAAGATGGGACCTAAGACGATGGACTGCGTGTTCATAGGATATCCTAAAATTATTAAAGCATGTCGATTTTTGGTTTATAAATCCAAACATCCAAATATCAATGAAAATACGGTAATTGAATCAGATAATGTTGAATTCTTTAAACACATTTATCCATATAAAACTAGACATGAATAGTCTAGTGGGGGGTCTAAATGACCTCGAGATGAACTAAATGAGGATGTACATAATGATGAGAATCTAATATGTAGTACACGTCAAAGAACGTCAACTTCATTTGGATTGGAGCCTCAAATATTTAAAGAAGTAATGACATCTTCAGATTCATCCTTTTGGAAAAAGGAAGTCAATAGTGAGATTGATTCAATCTTAAGCAACCATACATGCGAATTGGTTGATCTTCTTCCAGAAAATAAACCTTTAGGTTCTAAATAGATCTTCAAAAGAAAAATAAAGCGGGTGGTACTATTGACAAAGATAAGGCAAGACTAGTAGTAAGAGGCTTCAAACAGAAAGACGGCCTTGATTACTTTGATACATACTCGCCAGTAACAAGGATAACGTCAATTCAAATGTTAATTGCCTTGGCGGCATTATATGGTCTTGAAATTCATCAAATGGATGTAAAAACAACATTCCTAAATGGAGAATTGGAGGAAGAAATCTACATGGAACAGACTGAGGGTTTTGTGGTTCCAGAAAAAGAAAATAAGGTGTGTAAACTTGTTAAGTAACTTTATGGACTAAAACAAGCACCTAAACAGTGGCATGCGAAGTTTGACCAAATCATGTTGGCAAACGAGTTCAAGATAAATGAATGTGATAAATGCGTTTACATTAAAGACACTCCAAATCACCAAGTCACTGTTTGTTTGTATATGGATGATATGTTGATCATCAGTAGAGACATTTCTGACATAAATGCTACAAAACGAATGCTCGAGAGCAAGTTTGATATGAAAAATCTTGGAATTGCGGATGTGATCTTAGGAATAATAATTCATAGAAATCCACAAGGATTGGCATTGTCACAGTCTCATTACATAGAAAAGGTACTTAATAAATTCAAGTATTTGGAATTTGGAATTGACAAGACTCCATTGGATGTGAACTTTGCACTTCAAAAGAATAAAAGCGAAAGTGACTGCAATTGGAATACGCAAGAGTGTTGGGATATTTAATGTATATAATGAATTGTACACGACCTAACATATATGTTATATTAGTAAGTTGAGTCGGTACACAAGTAATCCCAACAAAACTCATTGGATGAAAATGAAAAGAGTTTTGGGGTATCTTAAATACACTCAAAACTATGCTTTGCATTATAATAAATATCCTGCGGTACTTGAAGGATATAGTGATGCAAATTGGATCACCGGATCAAATGAAGTAAAATCCATGAGTGGATACGGATTTACAATAGGTGAAGGAGAAGTCTCTTGGAAATCATCCAAACAGACATGTATTGCTCGTTCTATGATGGAATCAGAATTTATCGCATTAGATAAAGCCAGTGAAGAAGCAGAATGACTCCAGAATTTCTTGGAAGATATTCCTTATTGGCCCAAATCATTAGCACCAGTATGCATACACTGTGATAGTCAAGCGGCAATAGGTAGGACAGGGAGTATGATGTACAATGGTAAATCTCATCATATAAGACGAAGACATAATGCCGTTAGAGAAGTTCTCTCTAGTGGAATTATCACTGTTGACTATGTGAAGTCGAAAGATAATGTGTCAGATCCACTTACAAAAGACCTAACTAGAGAACAAGTTGAGACGATATCCAAGGAAATGGGTTTATGGTCCAGGACAAGTCAGCATGGAGGTAACTCTACCTAGCAGACTGGAGATCCTAAGAGCTAGGTTCAAGGAGATCAAACAAAGTTGTGTCTGACAGGTTCAACATTGTCAATATACCCAACCCATTTTCATGATGCAGACAATGTTTAGTAAACAAGGATAAGACTTATGGTGTGAAGTCTTTTAATGATTAGCTAAATTTGACAGATTTGACCAAATAGTTTAATCTATAGGATTGAACGTTTAGAAATCACATATGTGAGGGTGAAGTGGAAGACACTTCAAGGAGAATATTAGTAAAGTCCCATTCTCTAAGCTCTCATGAGACCGAGACGTGTTCATGGCTGAAACGAACAAAATCATGAGAATCATAAACGGTAAAAGGCTGGTTGTGTGACATGTGTTGTCTAGGTGTACATTACAGCTCGACTATTCAAAGATATCAAATCTACCGATTGACCAAGTGCATCCGATGCATATTCACTACGAAAAGTTTAAAGGGAAACCCACTTATCTAGATGCAATCAGTCTTTGCTTGATGATCACATACTTGTCCATAAAGTTTTACAAAGAGTAGTCATTCCCTATTTATGTGGGGGATTGTTCGGTTCAATTGGTATGAATAGAAAATGAAAATTTTCTTGGAAGGGCCACAACTTGTCGAATAAAAGACATACTATTTCGGGAAAAGGTATGACTGTTTGGATGGTTATGGTTGTTCGAAAAAGATACTCTTTCGAATGGACAGACATGATTGTTCAGAAAGGATGCACCTTTCCGGTGAACCATTTTCACCTTTCGGAAGGGGAACTTAATGGTTGTATAAACTTGCATTTTTTCACAGATTTAGTACGAATTTTTCTGCACTTGAAAACATTTCTTGTCTTCTAAAATACTCCGTGTGATCATCTAACTGTTGAGGGAGTTCGAAGAGAATCCGATCGTTTGAGGTACCACTACAGTTGGATTGTTAAGCCATTCTATCCTGGGAGAAAAATTCCGCAACCTCGGTTACTTAAAGAGAATTATTTCCTTAAGGATACTCTATAAATTCAGAGGACTTGGATTTTTCCGCTTCATCTAATTTTCTTTGAAAATACACTTCTTTGAAAGTTCGCTTTTTATCTTGTGTTGAAGGTGTTGGAAACTTCTTAAGTGTTCTTGATTTATTCTTGAACTTGTGTTGAAGTTATTTTGCCAAAATACAGATTTTTGTGTACCCGAAAACAACAAGTATCACTAATATCTTGCTGAAAAGTTTAACTTCCTCAATATATGGTGTATGTAAGTTACGTGAGGTCTCAACCAACAATAGGTCCATCCATCCTCCATTTAATTATGTAATTACTCTTCCTCATTCGCCACTACATGTATGCTGAAATTCTCTATACAAATCGCTCCTAGCTATTCAATTCTATTACACGCTACATCTGACACGTGTGACAATATTTATAGATGTTGTGCGCAATGACTTGCTAACTAAACTATACATATTGGCTCGATCCATTAAAAAATACTCTCTTTGAAGCATCCAACCCTTGTAACAACATTTATGTTGCCGATCGAAAAGGCTGGCTGGCGACTCATAATTAGAAATGATCAAAAAAGGTAAAAGTCCTAACAATGATCGGCAAAGAACATAAGAAAACTCTACAACCCATAAAGTTCAAGATACATAAAATAAATCCTCTGAAATTTGCTAAATATTTTCTGATTGCTTGATAACTTTGAATAACAGATTCCTAAAAAGAAACATTAGAAAGCTCAGATGTTCCCGATCCCTTAAAATTTCTTGCATGAGTTTCTCAATAATGCTCCCTTTCTACAAAGCTCAGAATCATTACAAAGCGCCATCTGCTCACTATTATTTCTAAGAAACAGAAACTTCATCCAGACATAGTATACATTTTTCCACTACTGGTCTGCCCATATGCTAAGACAGTCGCTGCAAATGCATTTCATACATTATTACTATAACATCATTAGTTACAATGGCAAATGGACCATGAAAAAAGGGCTAGTACTTACAATTAATACCACTAAGAGCTGAAAGAGCAACTCCTTTAGCGACCTCCTCATACACCTCCCTTGTGGTGGATTCATACTCAAATACTTTTCTGTCCCATTGTATATACCGATTTTCAGGAGGAAAAAATATGGGAGATGAAAAGCAGGGAAGAAATTATTGCGAAAAATGCGTGATAGACACTGGTTTAAAATATGAAATAATTAAATACAGCAAAATATGAAATAATTGAACAATAATGATAGTTTTCATCCAACAGAAATCAATTTTAATAGTGTCTATCCAATTGAAGTCAATCTTAATTGAGTATACCACAATATGAAATAATATTAAATAGATAAATAATTGTTAAACATAAATAATATGTTCATCCAATAGAAATAAATTTTAATAGTGCCCATTCCAATGAAGCCAGTCTAAATTGTTTTTTAACCACAATATAAAATATGAAGTAATATTAAATAAATAAATAATCAAAAAAAACATAAAATAATATGAAGTAATTTATAACTACTAATTTCTTAATATGAGATAATTGAACAATCAATTATTTTTTACCACAAATATGAAATATGAAATAATATTAAATAAATAATCAACAAAATATAAAATAATATGAAATAATTAACTATTAATATTAATATGAAATAATTGAGCAATCATAATGATTTCCATTAAATAGAAATGAATTGTAATCGATTTTTACAAGAATCGTAATCGATTTTTACAACAATATGAAATAATATTAAATGACATAATATGAAATCATAATAGTTTTCATCCAATAGAAATGAATCTTAATTTTTTATACCACAGTATGAAATAATACTAAATAAATAAATAAATAATCAATAAAACACAAAATAATAAGAAATAATTAATTACTAATCTTAAGATGAAATAATTGAACAATCATAATAGTTTTCATCCCGTAGAAATCAATCTTAATTTCTTTTTACCACAATATGAAATATGAAATAATATTAAATATTTAAATAATCAAAAAAATAGCTTTTTGTTATAAAATAATAACTTTTTGTTGTAAGAATTCAAGTGGGTAGTTCTCAAGATGTCATTTGTCTTAATTTTGTAACTATATGAAATAATATTAGATGACATAATATGAAATCATAAGAGTTTTCATCCAATAGAAATGAATCTTAATTTTTTATACTACAATATAAAATAATATTAAATAATTAATCAATAAAGCACAAAATAATAATAAATAATTAATTACTAATCTTAAGAAGAAATAACTGAGCAACCATAATAGTTTTATCCAATAAAAATCAATCTTAATTGCATTTTACCACAATAGGAAATATGAAATAATAGTAAATAATAAAATAATAAAAAAGTAGCTCTTTGTTATAAATAATAGTTTTTTATTATAAGAATTTAAGTGTATAGTTCTCGAAATATCACTTGTCTTAATTTAAGGCTAGACTCCTTTATTGTGTGTGTATATATATATATATATATATATATATATATATAGAGAGAGAGAGAGAGAGAGAGAGAGAGAGAGATGAAATATGAAATAATATTAAATATTTAAATAATCAACAAAATAGCTATCTGTTATAAATGATAGTTTTTTGTTTGTAAGAATTCAAGTGGGAGTTCTCAAGATGTCACTTGTTTTAATTTTAGAATAGACTATCCTCCTTTATTATATATACTAGTATTAATACTCGCGTGATAATATTAAAAATATTGATTATATATTACAATAGGCTAACTGAGTACTTTGAATCATATTACTTTACTAAATTATTAATTGTCGTCTTAATATTAGTTCACAAAATGAGAACAATGAATTGCATTATTCCTTAAGAACTTTAAGTTCTTAATTTTTATTTTTACATTATCAATTACTCATGATATGATTTTTTTACTAATTAATCACGGAATACCTATTTTTTTTGTTTTCGCCATAAATTTTGAATTTTAATAATGAAATAACGCTAGATTTCTTATCTTTTATTTTTATTTCCAACTTATGTCGTGTAATTTAACTTGTTTGGTGATTTATATTTTAAATATTTTTTAAATTATTTTTTAAATGCTTTGATATTTATGGTATCAACTTAGCTTCTTGATATTAGTATGTACATTTTAGTTGATAAGAAGATACTGTTTGCGAAATTTTAACATAGAATATCACAAACTTAACTCATGATCCCCATCTTTAAACTTGGGCATGACAATTTTAATCACAATATCTAACTTACCCTATGATCTCATAGTTTTAGTTTATGTGATACACTTTTTTTAATCAATAAAAAATAATAATATTTTTCTTAATATTAAACAATAATTTAACTTTAAACTTATCATTTTATCCTTAATAAAATAATTTATATTTATACAAATATCACTGTCTTGTTTTAGATTATATTCTGATACTCTTCCTCTCTTATTTAAAAAGTACTTTTTCTTCTTCATTATACCCGAGGACCCCTCTTGTTTCTAAATAATCTAATTTGATTTGATTCCTTGTTTTGAAGTTTTCTGAAATTACATTTCTACTACCAGCTCTATTATATCATCACATAACATGTAATGAAATATTTTTCATATGCAAAAGAGTGTATTATTTTTTGGCAATGTATAAAAATAGTTGTTCTTACCCATTTAATAAATGCCAAAATTCTATCATATTACATATTAAAATGTAATGTAATGTTATCACAAGTACAACTTCTTATCAAATTTGAAAATGTAAACATAAAAAGTTAGGTTTTTCGGATATACAAAGATGATATTGATATGTGTAGCTATCAACTAATATGTGATATGACTCGTTTTGAATAATTTTTAAGAAAATCAATATGTCAAAAAAAGATTTCATATAAAATTTGTTTTCTTCTCCATTTATTGCTTATTACAGTTGGATAAATTGATCATAACAAGTCAATGCTATCATAGTTAAGAAAAATATTAGACAAATTTTAATCAATGAAAATCAAATTGTAACCCACAAAAGCAATAAAAATAGTAATTATTGTAATTTGTAAATACTAAAAGATAATACTACAAAAGTAAGTTTTAGTGGGCTTTGTAAATCTTTTTGCCTTTCTACAAATATGAATAACAATAATGATAGTTTTAAAAATTTTCTCCCACAAATTAATGATTGATAATTTTCATTTAAAAAAAAAAAACTAAAACTTGATAATCAAATAAGAAGTAATACCGGACATATAGACAAAAAATAATAAAATTTATTGAATTTCAACACACTAAAATTTGAAAATAACGTAATCTCCTTGTTTAAGGCCTTAGTGGGATCATCTGCATTAACAATTGCAAAATTTTAGAAAAAAACATAATTTACTTGTGAAAAGCAATATATAAATATTAAATAATTGATGTAATAAAAAACAAAGATGCAAAATAAAAACGAAAACAAAGAGAAGGATAAAATCATTAATAAGAACATATAAATTACATAGACTAGCAAAAATGTATATTTATACAAACAAAAGTACTAACTTACCTGCTAGTATTTGTATTTGTCACTTTTGAAAAAAAAAAAAAAAAACTATCTTAATGTAATTGCTTGAATTGAGAAAGGTTATATATGTCAGAAGTTAGAACAAATATCTCACATATTTAAAAATATTCAGGACACACACACACAAAAAGTAAAAAAAAGATTCAAACAATACCTCGCACTTCATTTCTTCTAGCTTTTTTCTATGCAAAGCTGTAGAACCTACATAAAACATAAATAAAAGTAAATATTAAAATAAGCCCTTGCAAAAGTTATACAAAATGTATAATTTGAGGGGATTGAGTAATGAAGGAAAATATATGAAAAAAAAAATGGAGTAGCATAAGAGTTAATTTAGAAGATTTTAATCTTACAATTCAAATAAACTTTACTCTCAATGAATATATTTTCTCTACATAGAAAGGAACATGTAAGAAAAGGAAACCATTAATTTGATCATACTTGCTAAATATACTAAAATTAATCGTGTTTCATATTTCTAGAAAATATTAATTAATAATTGTCTTAGTTTAGGAAAAATATTATATGATTAATTCTAAGCATTACCTATCCATTCAATCAAAATTCAATTTTTGTTTTATTTGAATTCAAAATTTTACATCTTTCCATTCAAATAATATTTTTTTAATATAAATTTAAATATTAATTTTTTCCAAATATGTCTTTCAGTTGCTAATTGATTGCCCGATCATCTTGATTTACGCAATTTAAATTAAATCATGAATATTGACTTAAATTCAGATAGAATTTGATCAATTTTAAAAAGGTATTGACTTCTGTGGGATGGACACTATTAAAATTTAATTCAACTGGATGAAGATATTATTTTATATTTTATTATTTATTTAATATTATTTCATATTGTGGTGTTAATTTAAGGCTAAACTATCTTCCTTTATTATATATATAGATTGACATGAAATACTATCAAATGAAATAATATGAGTCCTAATAGTTTTCATCCAATAGAAATGAATCTTAATTGTTTATGCCATAATATAAAATAATATTAATTAAATAAATAAATAATCAATAAAACACAAAATAATAAGAAGTAATTAAATAGTGATCTTAATATGAAATAACCAAACAATCATAATAGTTTTCACCCAATAAAAATCAATCTTAATTATTTTTTACCACAATATGAAATATAAAAAAATATTTAAATAGTCAACAAAATAGCTTTTTGTTATAAAATGATAGTTTTTTGTTCTAAGAATTCAAGTGGGTAATTCTCAAAATGTCATTTGTCTTAATTTTAGGCTAGACTATCTTCCTTTAATATATATATATATATATATAT
>NC_061118.1:119779085-119861928 GCF_002878395.1 Capsicum annuum
ATATATATATATATATATATATATATATATATGAAATAAAAAAAATTAAAAATTTAAATAATCAACAAATAGTTTTTGGTTATAAAATAATAGTTTTTTGTTGTAAGAATTCAAGTGGGTAGTTCTCAAAATGTCATTTGTATTAATTGAAATATGAAATAATATTAAATACAAAATAATATTAATTACTTAAATAATTAAAAAAAATAGCTTTTTGTTATCAAATGATAATTTTTTTGGTAAGAATTCAAGTGAGTAGTTCTCAAGATGCCACATTTCATAATTTTAGGCAAGACTATCCTCCTTTATTATATATATATATATATAGGTATGAAATATAAAAAATAGTAAATATTTAAATAATCAATAAAATAATTTTTTATTAGAAAATGATAGTTTTTTATTGTAAGAATTCAAGTGGGTAGTTCTCAAGATGTCACTTGTGTTAATTTTAGGCTAGACTATCTTTATTTATTATCTATAACTAGTATTAGTACCCGCACGATATGCGGATAATATTTAAGTAAAAGTAATCATTAAACAAAGCTAAATTAAAAAATAATTTATATTTACAAATTTATCAAAGAGTAAAGCATAAAAAAATATTTCATTGACCAATAGATAAGCCAACATAAACTAATGAAATGTAAGTCAAAATCTCTAATCAATTATAGTTTCTTGAATAGTTCATAACAAATAATTCATAATAAATTACTTCAAAATGGAAAAAAAAAAGTAGATAAAATCAATTTGAACTTGTTAAAAATATTTACCTATATACGAATATTGAAAGGAGACCAAGTATAAAGAAAAAATATTATCGTTCTAGTTATACCATTTATAACATTCACATTTAAGTCAAAATAGGATCATAAAATACTAAATATAAAAAAGAGATAAAATTTATCTTTAAAATTTTCAAAATTTAAAACAAATAAATCATAATAATCTCAAGCAAGATCTTGAAATTTTTATTTTTCATTCGCGTCAAAAAAATTGATATATTTTTAATTTTATAATAGATTCATTATTTAGTGAGGCTATATTACGAAAAATTATATTTGGATAAAGAAATCACTAAGGTAACAAACTTATTTTTCTCAAGAAAGAAAAAAAAAATTCTCAAGAAAAAAAAAACTTATTAAAATCAATTTTAACAAATAATTTTCTTGTTTCAAACCAATATTGTTTGAATATATAGTGACCTTCTCATTTCTTCTGCTTGAAATCTCATTATTAATTAGTGACAATAGTCCTTCAATTTGCGGATCTTTTACTATACCAAAACATGATATTGAATAATGATTAATAAAATAAAAACAATTAACCATTTTTATATAATAATTATGCAAAACCTCAAAATAATATATAATCAAGAAATTATATTATTCATAGTATAAATTTATATTTGTATAAAGAGATTAAAAAATTAACAAACTAAATTTTCTCAAGAAAGAAGAATCGCTATGAATAATTCAAATCATTTTCAACAAATGATTTCTTGTTTCAAACCTATGTTACATTGTTCAACCTTCTCATATGTATATTCTTCTGCCGAACTCACATTTTGAAATATTGATAACATTTCATCAATATGTGTGATTCTTATTATGTCAAAACCTTTATATTTAAAGCCTGAAATTTATGAAGAAAATTTTGAATTAATATTTAGCAAACTATTGACAATTCTTATTTCTACATATTCATAATGAAAAGCTTGATAAGTACCAATAAGGTTAATGATCAATAATAATAATAGTGAGAGAGAAAGAGAGAGAGAGAGAGAGAAGAAAAGTGTGACAATATTTCTGTGCTATTGAATTAGTAGGTTAATTTTTTTATATAATAAAAATAGAATGTAAATTATAAATTAACTTTTTTAAATTAGTATACAAATTAACTTAAATTATAAAACTTAAGATATTTATTTTTTTAAAATTTAACTTTTCCATATATACATTACTGAATTGATATAAACAATATTTTAAAACGTGATAAATGAATTAAATAATCCAAAAATATTCTGGCATTATATTTTTTTGTCTCTATTTTTTTTTTAATACATAAGAGATGCTAAAGCCACACAATTACTCCATTTAAATGTGGAGATCTTGTTGAGGACTAATACCCCACTAAAATAGATTAATACATATTAATTTAAAATTTCAATAAAATAATCTCCTTTCTTTTATAGTCCAAACTTTCCATTTAAAAATTATTTCATTTGAATTAATAAGCTCATAGTAGATTGCACAAAATAAGTTAATTAATTATATGTATTTCCATTAAATAAATAATGTACGACATAATTGTAATATGACTACACAATCAACTAATTAATTTCAATTAATAAGAATCAATTTTATAATCATAATATATAAACTCAAGTTCCTTAAATTTAATGTTGTAAATTTGAAAATACAGTTATGGCTAAAGTAGTAGTCAATGTTCTTTGTTTTATTTACCAATATATGTATATCAATTGCGTAACTTAGCATATATTTTTTGTTAAATAATTCTCAATATTAACTGATTTTTACATCAATTTAATCTAATTAATTTGATGAAAATAAAATTATTATTAATATTATAAATATATGCTTACCATAAATCTGTCCTAATTTTATATCTTGATTATATTTAATTAATGTACAATTACATAAAGGACTCAAAAACTGAAACAATTGATATTAGTTACCTTTATAATTTCAGAAATTCATCCCATAAATTTCTCATATTTTTATAGTTTGATTATATTAATTTGATATTAGTTACCTTTATAATTTGGGGAAGAATTTTTAAAAGGTAATAATTAATTTTTTTCTCAATTACTGATTTATTTCTCAAAAATTTCTTATAAAATTATAATTTGACTATAGTCAATTGATTATTTAATTATATTTATAATTTTCTAATCACTCAAATAAGGTAGCAATTATTTTCTTTCCTAATTACGGATTTTCTTATATTCATTCATTTATTGTTTTACAAAAATAGCTCAAACTTATTGCGCTTAAAGTTGAAATATTTTTTAAAAAAATGTCAATTACACTTTTTTTCATATAAGTTGTTTGATTTCTAATTGATTATTAATTCACAAATTTTTCTTGTAATACTTTCTTGATTTACTCGGTTGTAATGAAATCATAATTTTTTTAATGTGAAATCATTATTTATATTGTTTGCATATTTTGAGGGATGACATCTATATTTTTTTTTATTTTTCATTTGGTGTCTGTGCCTTCATTGGAGCCCCAACTAATTCAGATCACGCGTTGCAGGGTCCATTAAGGTGGCAGCGCTCCCAATAGAGTTTTTTCCATACCCAGGGTCAACCCCTCGACCTCTGGTTAAGGGTGGAGCAGCCCCGTCTACTGCACCACAACCCATATTGGTGACATCTATATTATCATATTCCCCATCTGATAATATTTGTTTCAAGATTGACAATTAACTATTTTCTATTATACAACAATGTAATTAGTGAAATTCATACAAAGATTGTTTAATTAGTTGGATTAGTCTCAATATAGTAGTAATATCTAATTTTAACTATCTTTCAATTAAATTCGTATTTTTGTTTTATTTGAATTCAAAATTTTACATCCTTCCATTAATACTGAAAGTTTCTCATCTCAATTAAAATATTTCTTTTCCAAATTTGTCTCTTGATTGTAATTGATTACACTGTCATATTGAGTTACTCATTATGTCTTTTCATATATGTCAAGTAATTGCACAACTAATATACATACTTTTTTTAAACATACGAAGGCTATGAAATAAATAAATAAATAATCGACAAAACATAAATTAATTAACTACTAATCTTAATATGAAATAATTGAACAATTATTTATTTTTACCACAATATGAAATGTGAAATAATATTAAATAAATAATTAATCAATAAAAACATAGAATAATATGACATAATTAACTACTAATCTTAATATGAAATAATTGAACAATCGTAATGGTTTTCATCCGACAGAAATGAAATTTAATTATTTTTTAACCACAATATGAAATGATATTAAATGAAATAGTATAAAATCATAATAGCTTCCACCCAATAGAAATAAATATTAGTTATTTTTTTACCAAAATATGAAATAAGAAATAATCTTAAATATTTAAATAATTAATAAAATAGCTTTTTGTTATAAAATGATAGTTTTTTATTGTAAGAATTCAAGAGGATAGTTCTCAAGATGTCACTTGGCTTAAATTTAGGCTAGACTATACAACTTTATCATGTATATAGATGTGTATATAAATATTTTACCAATACACACACACACACACACACATACACACGTATTCACAACCTCATTTGAAATCAAATAGAGAAATTCACTTTTTCTCAAAATGACACTCAATAATTTGCAATTCTGTTAGGTTTTTGTATCTTAATTTCTTTCAAAAACTATATAGAAAAACAAAGTAGTATCAGTTAAGTTTAATGAATAATCATACCAATAATAAAAATTTTAAAAATGTAAACAAAATTGAAGTAATGAAAAATACAGGAAAGAGAATACAACTATTAATTGGAAGATAAAAAAAAATAGCAAGACTAAATAAGAAAATAAAATCAGTTGGGTTCATAATCTAGAAATCATCAACTACTCAGAAATAAATTAAAAAATAAAAGACATATCCTCAAGCAATTAATATCAACTTTTTTTTTTTTACAAATTGCTGAAGAAACTATATTACAATAATTAAATTATTATAGAATATGATAGTGGGTAAGTGAGCGAATAATATTCAGAGAAAAATAATCGAGAAGTTCAAAACTAATTCTCTATCGAACCGTATGTGTACACAACAATGGTCTTTTCTTTCTTCTGTGGAAATACACTAAGAGTTGAATAAAACTTCCTCCTTAGTCGAGAGAGTTCTTGTTTCTATACTTTCTTCTTCAGATAATCTCATAGATTGATATTGTGGATTTAGAATTCACATATATATAGTATTTTACATAGAGATTTTTATATAGAAATGACTCTTAGTTACAATATTATTTTACCATATATGTTGCTTGACTGCTAATCAATTAATAACTTTCATATAACTAAAATATGAAATAACTTTTTCATATTAATATTTACTTAAAAATCTAAACAAAGTATAAATAAATAAATTGATCAAATAATTTGGTCACGCAAGAGGCTGTGATTTAAATGACTAAGTTTATTTACTTGTGAAAAAGAGTCCCAACATGGAAGAGAATTAATTGAGATTATAATCTATAAGCAATTTACCATTTTTGAGCAATAAATTAGTAATAAATTGTTTAGGTAGAATTAGCAAAAATATTTCTAGCTAAAAAAGGAAATGATCGATATTGATGGAAATTCACTATAAATCGTTTGCTTTTATAATTTTTTTTTTTAAAAATTCATTAATATGGCAAAAAAGAGATTTTATGTCATGTAAATTATTTTTTTATGGTAATATTACACACAATATAGTAAATGCTTTATAGAATAACCTAACATGTTGAAAAAAGTCTATCTATAAAGGGAAATTAATACGAATTAATAATTTTATTAGCAATTTATAATTCTTAACCTACAACTCAAGTATAAATCGTTTAAATGTAAGTATTATGCTTTAATTCTTATTAATATAGAATTGTTGAAAAGTTAATGCTTAAAGTTTTCTATTTTTGTGCACTACATCTCCTGTAATTTTTTATATTTAATTGATTACATAATTATCTCTCTTTCCATAATTGTTGTTTTCATTCAATATTAGTCAAACTTAGCTGATTTATATATACCATAATATGAAAATTTTGAATAAATCTACAATATTAATGTTCCTTAACTATTAATATTTTTCATCCAATATAAATAAAACTTAGTTATTTTTTATCACAATATAAAATAAATATGAAATAATTAATTATTTATAAAATAGTTTTTTATTGTCAAAATGTCAAGTGGCTAGTTCTCAAGATGTCACTTGACTTAATTATAGGATAAACTATTCTCTTTATTATATGTATGTATGAATATATATATATATGAAATAATTAACTACTATTCTTAATATGAAATAGTTGAACAATCATAATAGTTTTCATCTAATAGAAATGAATGTTAATTGATTTTTACCATATTTTTACCACAATATGAAATAACATTAAACGAAATAATATTAAATCATAATAGTTTTCCAATAATAGGAATGAATCTTAATTGTTTTTACCACAATATGAAATAATATTTAATATTTAAAGAATCAACAAAATAGCTTTTTGTTATGAAATGATAATTTTTTGTTATAAGAATTCAAATAGTTAGTTCTCAAGATGAAACTCGTCTTAACTAATAATAATTATGTTAAATATGCATTTTCTTTTATAATTATATGATATTTTTCACAAAATTAGTTAGAATCAACTATGATCAGAATATATGATGAAAATATATTACTTTTCCATATAAAATTATTGCCTAGTGATTACTTGTATTACAATTTAGTAGCACTTACCATAGCCATATATGGTAATGATTGACAGTGTAAAGGTTTGATTTAATATATATACGATTCACTTACCATGACCATTTATTTTTCATCCATAGGAGTAAGAAAATCTGCAATTCACTTACCATATCCTTCTACCATTTGTATGATCTTCTTAAATAACTTGATTGATTGGAATATATATTTAAAAATTGGAATACAAATTGTGAAATTAGGAGTATCGTTTGATTGCAATATATATTTGGAAATTTGAATACAGATTGTGGAATTACTCCTATAGCTTGATTGGAATATATATTTGTAATATAAATTGTGGAATTACTCCTAATGATAGTGAAATTAGGAGTAATTGACGGATGATCTTTTTTAAATCACTTGATTGATTAGAATATATATTTGGAAATTGGAATACAGATTGTGAAATTACTCCTATAGCTTGATTGGAGTATATATTTAGAATACAAATTGTGAAATTACTCCTAATGATAGTGGAATTAGGAGTAATTGACGAAATTTTTATGTCAATTTTTTTTAATTCTTACATATCTATGAAATAATCTATATACTAATTAAATAGAAGTCAAACTTAATTATTTTTTACCACAATGTGAAATATATAAATAATTATAATAGTGTTCATTAATAGGAGTCAATGCTAATTATTTTTTATCACAATATGAAATAATAGAATAAAAATAAATAAAAGTATTCATCAAACATTTTGCTTTATAACATATAAAGAGTTGAAATATATAAATAATTTTAACAGTGTTCATTCATAGGAATCAATTATAATTGTTTTTATCACAATATAAAAATATGATATAATAGAATGAAATAAATAATAGTGTTAATTTAATATTTTTTACCACAATATGAAAATAGATATAAAAATTTAAAAATCTATATATAAAATAAATAATTAATCAGTAAAATAAATTTTGTTGCCTAGAAAATAGATTTTTGTTGCCAAAATATCAAGTGGCTAGTTCTTAATATGCCACTTGGCATAATTTTATGCAAATTCCTTTGCTTTATTATATATATATAGATAGATATGAAAATTTAAAATCTATATATAAAATAAATAATTAATCTGTAAAATAAATTTTGTTGCCAAGAAAATAGATTTTTGTTGCCAAAATACCATGTGGCTATTTCTCAATATGCCACTTAGCATAATTTTATGCAAACTTCTTTGCTTTATTATATATATAGATAGATAGATATGAATTACTATTTAATATTTAAATAATCAACAAAATAGCTTTTTGTTATGAAATGATAGTTTTTGTTATAAGAATTCAAATAGTTAGTTCTCAAAATGACACTTGTCTGAACTAATAATAATTATGTTAAATATGCATTTTCTTTTATAATTATATAAATTTTTTTACAAAATTAGTTAGAATCAACTATGATCAGAATATATGATGAAAATATATTACCTTTCCATATAAAATTATTGCCTCATGATTAGTTGTATTACAATTTAGTAGCACTTACCATAGCCATATATGGTAATGATTGGCAGTGTAAAGGTATGATTTGATATATATACGATTCACTTACCATAGCCATCTACTTTTTATCCATGGGAGTAAGGAAATCTACATTTCACTTACCATATCTATCTACCATTTGTATGATCTTCTTAAATCACTTGATTGATTGAAATATATATTTGAAAATTGGAATACAAATTGTGAAATTAGGAGTATCATTTGATTGCAATATATATTTGGAATTTGAAATACAGATTGTGGAATTACTCCTAATGATAGTGGAATTAGGAGTAATTGACGGATGATCTTCTTAAATCACTTAATTGATTGGAATATATATTTGAAAATTGGTATACAGATTGTGGAATTACTCCTATAGCTTGATTGGAATATATATTTAGAATACAAATTGTGGAATTACTCCAATGATAGTGGAATTAGGAGTAATTGACGGAATTTTTATGTTAATTTTTTTTTAATTTTTACATATCTATGAAATAATCTATATACTAATTAAATAGAAGTCAAACTTAATTATTTTTTACCACAATGTGAAATATATAAATAATTATAATAGTGTTCATTAATAGGAGTCAATTCTAATTATTTTTTATCACAATATGAAATAATAGAATAAAAATAAATAAAAGTATTCATCAAACATTTTGCTTTACTATATATATAGCATTGAAATATATAAATAATTATAATAGTGTTCATTCATAGGAGTCAATTATAATTATTTTTATCACAATATAAAAATATGAAATAATAGAATAAAAATAAATAATAGTGTTTATTCAATATTTTTTACCACAATATGAAAATAGATCTGAAAATTTAAAAATCTATATATAAAATAAATAATTAATCAGTAAAATAAATTTTATTGCCAAGAAAATAGATTTTTGTTGCCAAAATACCAAGTGGCTAATTCTCAATATGCCACTTGGCATAATTTTATGCAAACTTCTTTGCTTTATTATATATATAGATATAAATAAGTGTGAAGACCCTTAGAAAAGTGATTTGAACTTTTTATCCTTCACTAAAACACTCTACAATAGACAAAATAGTCTTTTTCACCTTTTTTAATTATTATTTAATTATTTTTATAATATTTAAGACTTTAAAATTGACTAAAATTTTTATTTTTAAATTATTAAATTTTTCCTCATTTGAATTATGTAAGAAGTCCTAAAATAAAAAGAATTTTTGCATGGAAGGAAAATTTTACAAAACTTTATAACAATTCCTTAACGTAATGGGAGTAATATATATAATAGCACGTTATATTAAAAAATTTAGAAAAAAATCCCTAAAGCTCATTGAAGGCCCAAAACTTTTAAGTATTTAGCAAAAAGAAAGCCCGTTCTTTTAACTTTGGTGGTCCTTTTTTTTTTTTTTCCAATTTTTTTTTTCATATAATCAAACGGTCGTTTTTCAAAAATAAAAAATAAAAAACCTAAATGTCTATTAAATTTTAAATAGATTTTAATTATATTTATATATCACTTTAAAAATAGGATTCCTTTAACCAATTAATTAATGATAGTTATTTCTTTATTTAGGTTTAGACCTATTCTTGAACCACAAAAGCTATTGAGAAGTTTTCTTTATGAAATTTGGATGTATCTTATGATTGAAGAGACAAATTTGTTTGTGATTTGAGGTAAGTTTTCTAAAATTTTAGTATGTTCTTGAGTTTATAATAAATAATTTATCATTTATTATTGATAGACAATTGTTAATCGAGAAGTTGATGCAAGTTTTCTAAAATTTTAATATGTTCATTAAGTTACCTTGATAGACAATTGCTCATCGAGAAGTTTCTTTTGTGAAATCTAGATATATCTTATGATTGAAGAAACAAATCTGCTTGTGCTTTGAGGTAAGTTTTCTAAATTTTTAGTATGTTTTTGAAGCTTTTTGTTATAAAATGATAGTTTTTTGTTGTAAGAATTCAAGTGGGAAGTTCTCAAGATGCCATTTGCCTTAATTTTAGGCTAGACTATCCTCCTTTATTATATATTAAGATATGAAATAATATTAAATCATAGTAGTTTTCATCCAATAGAAATGAATCTTAATATTTTCTACCATAATATAAAATAATATTAAATATATAAATAAATAATCAATAAAACACAAAATAATAAGAAATAATTAACTACTAATCTTAATACGAAATAATTGAACAATCATAATAGTTTTCATCCAATAGAAATCAATCTTAATGGTCTTTTACCACAATATGAGGTGCTCTTAGGCTTGAGTATAATAATCTTATCCGTAAAGAAGAGGATTACTGGAAAATGCGTTCCCATATAAACTAGCTTAACAATGGTGACGCTAGTACAAAATTTTTACACATCTCTGTCGTTAATAGACTGTAATACCCTGGGAATTTTTTCGTTGAAATTTTGTGCGTAAACGTGTTGGGTTCTATTTTCTAGAATGAATTATAAATTTTTCCGTGTGGAATGTCTTAGATTATGACCCACCATTGCGTAGAGTATCAAATAAGCTTTCCAACGATATGTGGATCATCCAAAACGGACATCCGAGCGACGAGTTATGAACATTCCGATCAAACCGTGAATAGTAGTGAACAGTAAAACTTGCAGGAAAAAGTATTGAGGCCTGACATATTTTTTCTCCAAATTTAAATGATCATAACTCCTTGTACATAATGATCTGGGTAATCTACTATATATCAACTGAAATCTCTACGAGTCCTCTTTCCAATGAAATTGGTTTCATCCAATTTGTCTATCGGAGCAAAAAGGTATGGTCAATTACTTCAGCCTATCAAAAGCAAATTTTTGGGTCAACTTTAAACGATCATAACTCCTCGTACACAATGATCTGGATGAGATACTATATATCAACGGAAAGATATAAGAGTCCTCTTTCTAATGAAATTAGTTTCATCCAATTTGGATATCGGAGTAAAATATTATGGTTGATCTACTTCAGACTATCAAAACAGTCCATCAAAGGACAAATTCGAGAATTATTTGATTTTTAGGGGCATTTTGGTCATTCCTCCTCACCCAAAATCCATCCAAACCCTATATTAAAGTATATTAGAAGCATTATATGTTATATTTCATCAAATTCCCTCAAAAAGAAAACCATAAGCTCCTACATCCAACTTCAAGAACCTCCAAAGCTCACCATTAATTCTGCAAATTTATTCAAGATTCCAAGTTCCTAGTTCAAGAACCTCCAAAGTTCACCATAAATTCTGCAAATTTATTCAAGATTCCAAGTTCCTAGTTCAAGAACTCCAAAAATCATCATTCAAAGGCACGATTAACATCTCAAAAAAGAGTATCGATCTAAAGTTCATCATTCAAGGTATGTGGGGTTTTTCAACAAGAACCCTCTTTCGTTCTTATGCCCAAAAGTAATTTTCTTTACAAAGGCATGATTTTTATTTGATTTTTATGAATTTGAAGCATGAACCCATATCTTATGATGATTATTATGAAATCTTGATGTTTATGATTTTGAAAGATAAATTTACATGTGAGGAGATATAAAGCATGAATCTTGAATGATATTTACATGATTTTGATATTTGGGTCGTGAATTCCCATTGGAAATTGTGTTTTTTTTTTTTGAGAAAGTGTGTGTTATAAGCATGTTGATGTTGAATATTTGAGATATTTTGAATGATTTGACCTTTTGGTCTTAATGGAGTTGTTTTGAACTCAAGTGTGAAAGAAATCCACAACGTGGTTGATTTTGATAGATGGGAAGCATGATGGCTCCCGATGTATATTTATATATTACTGAAATTATTTTATTGTGGATTGTCTTTGAAATGATCTGAGCTAAGTCCGTGAGAAGTCTTTAGCACCGAGTGGGAGGTATAAAGCGACCTTACTTTTCTAAAACTACGTGCCCTCGTAGGAGTGAGACTGAGGCTGATTTTTATAATGATCACTAGTTTGTGTGGGTTTGATATCGATAGTCTTACTCTGATGGCAAGGATAGGACGGCTCTCCCCAATGTGGGTTGTACGTTGGAATCCATGTAGCTCACATAGTTTATGTCGGTTATAGGATCTCCCAGCGTGTGTGTGTTTCCTTGTGTCTATGGTAAATGGTGAAGTGATTTGAAAGTGGAATTATAAAAGTTATTCTTTCGAAAGATTTAAATGATATTTACATTATGAGAGTTGATATTCTTGATGAACTGAAAGTGATTGACAAATTATATGATGACTCATATGTGTTATTGTACTTATTTCATCCTCTCATGATTATGATAATTTTTCTTCGGGCTATGTGAGTCTTTCATACATCCTGCTTATTTTTTATAAATATTTATGATGATGATGTTTATAAAACTGCATACACCCCCATATACTCGGTTCCTTTCCATGGTACTGACCTACATCTTCGGATGTGGGATGCATTTTCTTGGAATGTAGGTTCAGGTGCTCAGTTCCAGGTTTGACAGTGATTCTTCGGGCACGCTATTCTATATCCTCTGTCGTGGTGAGTCCTCATGTTCGGAAGACGTGATGTTTGATTTTGGTTTCACAGAATTGTTTACATTTGATAACTGAGTATGAGTCAGTTGGGGCATGTCTCAATGGCTTGCTGGTTTTATTGATTTTCTTAGAGACTTGTCAGACTATTATAAATGTTGGGAGTTACTAATAAGTCGTAATTTGTTATCTTTCTGAAATTCTTTTATTCTTGGATGATGATTACTCTGTTGATATTTGAGGGTTATTTATGGAAACCTCGTTGATTTGTGTTGAACTGAATAAAAATGGCTCAAATGGTTAGCTTGGGGCTACTCATAGCCTCAAGCATCGTGTGACACTCCGGGACCCGTTTTTTGGGGCATTACAAACTTGGTATCAGAGCCTAAGATTTTAAGGTGTCCTAGGGAGTCTGACAATCCACGTTAAGTAGAGTCTTGATCATTGGTGTGTAGCACACCACATCTATGAGCAAGAGGCTACAAGACATTTTAGGAAAAAGTGTGATTCTTTCTTTCAGAAGTCTATCATGCTTAAAGTGTCTCTCTCCGCTATTGATTCGTGCTCTCCTTTTTCAGAAATATGCCTCCACATCGAGCGAGAAGAAATAATGATGGTCAGCAACCTCAACCCACTGAATAAAAATGTGTCTCATGCTGAATTTCGGGAAGCCTTTCAGGTGCTGGCGCAAGCTGTTACTGCAAATGTTCAGGCCAACCCGACCCTGGCTCCACAGTAATAGGGAGATGATTCAGCTGCTTTCAGGATCCGTGACTTCATGCGGATGAATCCGCCAAAATTCTATGGGTCCAAGTCTGATAAGGATCCACGGTTATTTTTAGAGGAGGTGCGGAATATTACTCAGGTGATGCATGTATCTGAGGAACATAGTGTGGAATTGGCTGTGTATAGGTTGAAAGACCTTGCTTATGACTGGGTTGTTGCTTGGAGGAAAGGTAGAGGTGAGGGAGTTGTCCCTACAACTTGGCAAGAGTTCCAGAATGCATTCCTGGATAAGTTTTTCCCTTTGGAGATGAGGGAGGCGAAGGTGGAAGAGTTTATGAACTTACGACAGGGCTCTATGACTGTTAGGGAGTACTGTCTAAAGTTTAATCAGTTGGACAAGTATGCTTCTGACTTAGTGGCTGATAATCGGGCTAGTATGAGTAAGTTTGTGACTGGAGTGTCTAGTTATGTAGTTAAAGAGTGTAGGTCTGCTATGCTGAATAGTGAGATGAATCTTTCTAGGCTGATGGCTTATGACCAATAGATTGAGGCAGACAAGATTAAGGAGAGAGATAGAATGAGAGGGAATAAGAGAGCTAGGTCTGAGCAGCATGGACAGGGTCAGACTGAAGGAGTCAATCAAGGACCAAAAATTAGAGTTTTTCTCCCAAGGGAGAGATGGTGTGTTAAGATTGCAGGGTAGATTGTGTGTCCCAAATATTGATGATCTGAGACAGAGGATTATGGCTGAAGCGCATGGGGTGCGATATTTTATTTATCCTGGTGCCACCAAGATGTACCGAGGCTTGCGGGAAATCTATTAGTGGAGTGGCATGAAGAAAGATATAGCAGTGTTTGTAGCTAAGTGTGCAACATGCCAACATGTTAAGGTTGAACACCAAAGACCTGGTGGTATGATGCAAGAGTTTAGTATTCCCACCTGGAAGTGGGAAGAGATAAATATGGACTTCGTGATGGGTTTACCTCCTTCTCGATGCCATCATGATTCCATTTGGTCTGTGGTTGATAAGTTGGCTAAGTTTGCTCATTTCTTTCCTGTTCATACTTCATATACTACTGAGGATTGCGCTAGATTGTATATCCAAGAGCTATTCAGACTGCATGGAGTTCCCTTATCTATCATTTTGGATAGGGGTACTCAGTTCACTTAGCAATTTTGGAAAGCTTTTCAGAAGGGTCTTGGTACCCAAGTGCTTTTGAGTTCTGCTTTTCATCCACAGACTGATGGTCAGGCTGAGCGGACCATCCAGACCTTAGAGGATATGTTGAGAGCTTGTACACTTGACTTTAAGGAAAGTTGGGATGATTACTTACCGTTGATAGAGTTTGCTTGCAATAAAAGTTTCCACTCTAGTATTGGCATGGCTCCGTTTAAAGCCTTATATGAGAGGAAGTGTAGATCACCCATAGGTTGGTTCTAGGTGGGTGAAGCAGCTGTGAGTGGTCCTGATTCGGGTATTTGAGGCTATGGAAAAAGTTAAGTTGATTAGGGAAAGATTGAAAATTGCTCAGAGTCGTCAGAAGTCATATGCGGATGTTAGAAGGAGAGACCTTGAGTTTGAAGTTGGTGATCTAGTGTATCTGAAAATTTCACCCATGAGGGGGGTGAAGAGATTCGGAAAGAAAGGGAAGCTTAGTTCCCGTTATGTTGTTCCTTACAAAATTCTTAGCCGTGTTGGTAATGTAACTTATGAGGTCGAGTTTCCTTCTGAGTTGTCCTCTGTCCATCCAATATTCTATGTCTCCATGCTTAGAAAGCATATTAGCGATGCTGTGGTAGTGGATTCCTCTGTGAGTGCTGACATTCAAGAAAATCTTTCTTTTGATGAGATTCCTGTTGATATTCTTGATTTCAGTGTCCGAAGACTAAGGAACAAAGAAGTTTCCTTGGTCAAGGTGTTGTGGCGAAACCAATCTGTTGAGGGTGCAACTTGGGAAGCTGAAGTGGATATGCGATTCAAGTACCCGCATCTATTTTTCGTGAACTCCGATCAAGCCGAAGGTACCATTCTATTATGTGTTCAACTGTAATTTCTTGAATTTATGCATTCTATGTTGCATTCGGAGTGAGAAACGATGTGGTGATGAGTCTAACGAATGGTTTCAGCTATATACTCTGTTCCCTATCTAATCTTGGCATGTCTAGCATTATTTGAGAACGAATGTTTCAAAGGGGGGGATGATGTAATACCCCAAGAAATTTTTCGTTAAAATTTTGTGCGTAAACGTGTTGGGCTCTATCTTATAGAATGAATTATAAATTTTTTTGTGCGTAATATCTTATATTATGACCCACCATTGTGTAGAGTATCGAATAATCTTTCCAACGATATATGGATCATCAAAAATGAACACCCGAGCGATGAGTTATGAACATTCCGATCGAACCGTGAATAGTAGTGAACAGTAAAACGTGCAGAAAAAAGTACTGAGGCCTGACGTATTTTTTCTCCAAATTTAAACAATCATAACTCCTTATACATAATGATCTGGGTAATCTACTATATATTAACGGAAAGCTCTGTGAGTTCTCTTTCCAATGAAATTGGTTTCATCCAATTTTTCTATCGAAGCAAAAAGTTATGGTCGATCTACTTCATCCAATCAAAAGTGAATTTTTGGGTCAACTTCAAACGATCATAACTCCTCATACACAATGATCTGGGTGAGATACTATATATCAACGGAAAGATATAAGAGTTCTCTTTCTAATGAAATTAGTTTCATCCAATTTAGATATCGAAGTAAATCGTTATGGTTGATCTACTTCAGACTATCAAAACAGTCCACCAAAGGACAGATTCGAGAATTATTTGATTTTTAGGGGCGTTTTGGTCATTCCCCCTCACCCAAAATCCATCCAAATCCTATATTAATGCCTATTAGAAGTATTATATGTTATATTTCATCAAATTCCCTCAAAAAGAAAACCCTAAGCTCCTACATCCAACTTCAAGAACCTCCAAAGTTCATCAATTCTGCAAATTTATTCAAGATTCCAAGTTCCTAGTTCAAGAACTTCAAGAACCTCCAAAGTTCACCATTAATTCTGCAAATTTATTCAAGATTCCAAGTTCCTAGTTCAAAAATTCCAATAACCATCATTCAAAGGCACGATTAACATCTCAAAAACAAGTATCGATCTAAAGTTCATCATTCAAGGTATTTGGGGTTTTTCAACAAGAACCCTCTTTCGTTCTTGTGCCCAAACGTAATTTTCTTTACAAAGGAATGATTTTTATTTGATTTTTACGAATTTAAAGCATGAACCCATATCTTATGATGATTATTATGAAATCTTGATATTTATGATTTTAAAAGATGATTTACATGTGTGGAGATGTAAAGCATGAATCTTGAACAATATTTATCATGATTTTGATATTTGGGTCATGAATCCCCATTGAAAATTGTGTTTTTTTAGATAGTGTGTGTTATAAGCATGTTGATGTTGAATATTTGAGATATTTTGAATGATTCGACCTTTTGGTCTTAATGGAGTTGTTTTGAACTCGAGTGTGAAAGAAATCCACAACGTGGTTGATTTTGATAGATGAGAAGCATGATGGCTCCCGATGTATATTTATATATTACTAAAATTTTTTTTTGTGGATTGTCTTTGAAATGATCTGCGCTAAGTCCAAGAGAAATCTTTAGCACCGAGTGGGAGGTATAAAACGACCTTACTTTCCTAGAACTACGTTTTTCCGTAGGAGTGAGCCTGAGGCTAATTTATATAGTGATCACTAGTTTGTATGGATTTGATATCGATAGTCTTACTCCGATGGCAAAGATAGGATGGCTCTACCCAACGTGGCTTGTACGTTGGACTCCATGTAGCTCACATGATTTATGTCAGTTATAGGATCTCCCAGTGTGTGTGTGTTTCCTTGTGTCTATGGTGAATGGTGAAGTGATTTAAAAGTGGGATTGTGAAAGTTATTCTTTCGAAAGATTTAAATGATATTTACATTATGAGAATTGATATTCTTGATGAACTGAAAGTGATTGACAAATTATATGATGACTCACATGTGTTATTGTACTTATTTCATCCTCTCATGATTATGATGATTTTCTTCGAGCTATGTGAGTCTTTCATACATCCTGTATATTTTTTATAAATATTTATAATGATGATGTTTATAAAACTGCATACACCCCCATATACTCGGTTCCTTTCCATGGTACTGACCCACATCTTCAGACGTGGGCTGCATTTTCTTTGAATGTAGGTTCAGGTGCTCAGTTCCAGGTTCGACAGTGATTCTTCAGGCATGCTGTTCTACATCCTCTTTCGTGGTGAGTCGTCATGTTTCGAGGACGTGATTTTTGATGTTGGTTTCACAAAATTGTTTACATTTGATAACTGAGTATGATTTAGTTGGGGCATGTCTCAATGGATCGCTGGTTTTATTGATTTTCTTAGAGGCTTGTCAGACTAGTATAGATGTTAGGAGTTGACTAATAAGTCATATTTTGTTATCTTTCTGAAATTCTTTTATTCTTGGATGATGATTACTCTGTTGATATTTGAGGGTTATTTATGGAAACCCCATTAATTTGTGTTGAACTGAATAAAAATTGCTCAAATGGTTAGCTTGGGGCTACTCATAGCCTCAAGCACCGTGTGACGCTTCGGGACCCATTTTTTGGGGCGTTACATAAACGAAGGAAAAATAAAATCTCTTATTTTCAAGATGATAATAACAACTGGATTTCTAATCCCCTAGAAATTTTCGATCACATCATGACCTACTTTACTAATGGTTTTACTACTAGTCACGTCACTACTCACTGGTCTCACATCAAGCACTCTACTCTGAGTTTCCACAGTCCTGACCTCACTGTTCTAGATAGTCCTCTTCAGGTCTTAGAAGTCTTAGAAGTCACTCTGACTATCTTCTTCTTCAAGCCTTTTAAAACACCTAGATCGGATGGTCTTCATCCATATTTTTTCCAATCATAACGAAAAATAGTGGGCATATGTTCCACAAATTCTTTGCCAATCAATCCGCCCCTACTTTCTTAAATGATACCCTCCTTTGCCTCATCCTAAAATTTGAAAATGCTAACCACTTAAAGAACTTTCGTCCTATAAGCTTGTGTAACACTGCTTACAAAATTATTACAAAAATTTTTGCTAAACGCATTAAACCTCATCTTCCTAACTTTATAGGACCTTACCAAACAAACTTCTTAAAGGGAGCAGAGCTTGTGATAATGTCATCCTCATCCAAGAGCCTATGACCAACCTTCGTAAAAACAAAGGAAAAAAAGGTTGCTTTATGCTTAAAATGGACTTAGAAAAAGATTTCAATCATCTAGAAGGGTCTTTTGTTTACCGTACCCTGTTGTATTTCAAATTTCCTCCTAATATCACTAAGCTTATCATGCACTGCATTTCTATTAGCAACATAGCTAGCTTAATCAATGGGTCTCAGACTAACTATTTTGCTCTCGTGAGAGAAATCCATCAAGGTGACCCTATGTCACCGTATACTTTCATTCTTGTATGGAATTGCTTTCAAAGTTATATCACATCAAGTTGATCTCCTAAAATGGGGCTCTATTATACTAAGCCTAAATTCCCCTCCACTTTCTTACTTGTTTTTTGTGGATGACTTAACGTTGATCTCTAAAGCAACTCATAATTCTATTTACACTATGCATGATAGTATGAACTAATTTTGTATCCTGTCTAAGCAAAAAATTAATGCGGCCAAATCTGAAGCCACTTTCTCCTCAGGTTGTTCAAACGATTTTAAATATTTTGTCAAAACTAAGTTTGGCATTTCCCTTTTTGATAAGTTTGGTAAATACTTAGGGTTCCCAATTCTAAACCATAAAACTAAACATAGGGACTTTAAATTCCTTATAGACAATATCAAGAAAAAACTAGCTTCTTGGGAAACCCCTTTCCTTTCTCAAGTTGGTAGGTTAGTCCTATTGAAATCGTCCCTCAATGCTATCTCGGAGTATATAATGCAATACCTCTGGCTTTCTACAAAAACTTGCAACTCCATAGATCAAATACAATGTGAATTTCTTTGGGGATCTACTGCACAGAAAAGAAAGGTCAATTATTGAAACACCTTGGCTTTTGACCTTTAGAAATTTCTTGAGTTTTGAGCTTCTGGAGATCATACAACTTGAGGGTACTTGTCGTATGATGTGGGTATGGTTTATAGTCCTTGGTTGTATGATACTAAGTATGGTTTTGGTTGGTTTCTATCCAAGATATGAGAAGGCATCATACTAGTAGTATGCTAGGGTACGAGAAGTATAGTGCCAAACTGTATGATGTCCTATGTCTAGCCTTGACATTCTGCTTAGGGTACGACTAGTTGGGTACTTGGGGTATGGTGATGGTATGGTTTGTGCAAGGAGAGTCATATGTTGGACAAAATATAGAATCTAACTTTCTATCCTGGGTACAAGTTAGGGGTACTACTCGTATGATGGGGTACGAGTGAGGTGCCTAAACCGTACCCACCTGCAGAAATTTTTACAGTTTAAGTTAAGGGTATTCTGGACATTTAACCTCTTAAACCCTTTTGACCCCACGACTTAAAACACTTTTGGGACTTCATTTACCCTATTATTCTCAATCAGGAACACTTTAAACACTCTCAAATCTCTTTCAAACTCTTAGGTTAAGTAGAGGCTAGGGTTTCCTTCAAGGTGGTCAATTAAGTCTCTAAAGAGTGGTTTCTCTCCATACTCTTTGGTATCTAAGGCATGTTACTCCTCCCTCATTGTTAGTTTAACTAAATTCATATTATAATGAATGGTTTTCATGGTTTAATTGTGGGTATTATTTTGTTTTGAACTATATGTTGGGGTTTTTGGTTGTAAATGGTTGGATATTGTTTTCCCATGCTTTATTTTTTTTTTCATATTATAATTGTGGTTTGAACATGTGATTGCATGGGAATGGTCAATTGGTACTTGGTTTTGGTTTTGGAAACTATATGCCCTAAACATGTTTGTTAAAATGTCCATAAGAATGGATTTGTCGCATAGTTTAACTTTTATTGAAACTATTGCATTACATAATATGGTAATGGAACCTAAATTGGTTTAAATGGATTTAAATGGTTTGGTAGGGCCTTGGTGGCCGGTATTATCCATGTTAATCCCCTAAGTGTTGGCTAATGATATTGCTTGCAAGCTATAGTCGATATGACGATATCACTATATAATGCCTTGGTAATTAACACATGGAATTGTTGGTTTGATTGTGTGCTAATGGTTTTAATTGAGAAATAATGGTCGGTTGTGATAGCTTACCGTGAAGGTGTGAGTTCGATGGATGGACACTGGAAACTCAAATTTTCCGACATGAAGGTTGTTCTTGGAGACCTTATACTTATGGGGTACACGGGTTTCACCTAAGTTTATAACTGTATATATGTATCATGGAGGGTGATGTTGGGTGTATTTATGCATTCTAGCATCACTATTCTAGCCTTTTTAGTCTTGTTTTGAGGATAATTCTAATATATAATGGTTAATAATGATATAAATGTGTTAAAACATGTATTTATGATGTTAAGAGTGAGTTTCAAACAAGTTTGTACTTAAAAGATTCATTTAGAGTTCAACCCAAAAAACTAGCGTTACTAGCTTGACCTAGGTGTTTGTCTAGTCGCCGTGTTGGGTTCTAATGTGTTTAATGAGTTCCTAAGGATTTTATTATTTATTTATATGTGAAACAACTTGTTGATAATTCTCAATGGTCAATTGGATCAAGTCAAGGGTCAAAATAATGAGTTAAAGATCAAGGTGAAATTAGCCTATGCTTAGCTCGTGTTTCTAGTTCGTCGTGTTGGATGTTGTGCTGTTTTGAGATTTAAATTATTGTGTTTAATGTTATAGGATGCTTGTTTAATGGATTATGATGATATATGAAGGATATACAAGATTCAAATCAAGTGGTAACAACTAAAAAAGGCCCGGAATGACTCAACGAAGTCACAATATGTAGATTGATGCACTTTTGGACCCCTGGAATATCTATAGCGTGTGAGACTTCTAGAATTGGCCAATTGACTTTTGAAAAACACCAATGGAATCATAAGAGTCCCAAAATTGCAAAAATGTGGCCTGTGTTGGTCTTGGAGGCAATTAGATCACGATGCGGGCTAATTTTGGTGCCCCCTTTGCCTTAGAAAATTTTCTGAGAACAAATTCCAGCGAGGTAGGGAGATATTGAGGCACCACCCCACCTATTCCAGGGCTAAATAACTGAAGGTTTTCTTGTCCAACACGAAAAGGGTTTGCTCCTACACTATAAATACATGTTGCATCACATTTTTACGCAACTTTTGGACATCTTGGTGCATTGGAGGCTACCACAACTTATCTTTAGGGTTTTATTAACTATAATTTAGTTTCTTTTATGGTTTTTATCATCATTCCAAGGGATTGGATGATGAATATGTCCATTAAAGGCTAAAACTCCCTTTTCGGGGTTAAGGCCAAGATCAGGACTACTTTCGTTTTGAATTAAGTTTGTTGATTTGCTTATCATTGTTGGTTGTCTATTTTTTCTTGTTTTAACTATTTTAAGGATTATCTACCCTTGTAATACATCAATTATCAACCTTGTGAACTCGGGAGAGGGAGCAGGGCAATAGAACATGGGAATAAACAAGATAAGGTTCGTAGTCTTTTATAAAATAAGAATTTCGAATTAGCATCTAGGACATGGATGTACTTAGAAGCCTTACTTGAATCATATGTAGGATGATATTTGTAAAGAACTTAAGTGAACTATTACATCCCCGCTCAAGGATGTAGTTGTAAGGTTCAACTTAGGTAAAATACTAAAGGTTGGGAAACCGTAATCATGCAATTAAACCTACGAATCAACAATCACTATAAGCAATTTAATGAATGAAGTTCAATAACGTAGTATGATTGTTCGTAAGCCTTAACCCTAGGCTTCTATCCATAGATTGTCCTAAGTCATTACTTTTACGTATTTGTTTAGTTTATTTTTAATTTACATTCTAAAACTCCATTTTCTACTTTCCTCAATTGGTTAGACAAGAATTAGATAGGCGGCGAACGCAAGTCCCTGAGAAATCGATACTTGGGCTTCCTTGAAGCCACTTACTACTTGATAAGACCACGTATACTTGCATGTGCACTTGGGCGCTGTCAATTTTTTTAGTGCCATTGTCGGGGACTTGAAATTAGCAATTGTTTATTTTAGATTTATTTGGTGTTTTTACGCTTGGTCCTGTTTTTGTATTTGTAGGAAATAGGTTTTTAAGTTGATAAACTAGCAAGGGATCGGGAGCTAGTAGAATCAAGCCTAAAACCCGAGTGACTTTACCATCAACGTAGGAGAGAAGAAATCCTTCTCCCCAGAATTCTGCAAATCCAAGAAGACCAAGAGAATACTATTCCTATGGCTGAACTACAAGCAACTGGTAGAAAGGTTAGGGAAATGGCAGTCCCACTTCCAACGAACTTAACTTCCCTAATTCAAAGACCGGCAACTAGGGGGAATTTTGAGTTGAAATACAACATGGTGCGGGTTTTTTTTAGCAGTGGACAGTTTGCAGGGCTTCCACACGAGGATCCATAAGTCCACTTGCAGACTTTCACTGAGCTTACAAATATATTCACTTCAACCGAGGTGACTCTAGATTATGTGAGGCTAACACTCTTCCCCTATTCACTTATTGGGAAATCTAAAAGGTGGTTGAATACAGAGCCGGTCAGTTCAATCATAACATGGGATGACTTAGCCAGAAGATTCCTTATCATATTATTTCCATTAGGCAAAACTACGAGTCTTCGCAGTGAGATAGTGAAATTCAAATAGAAGCCTGATGAAAATCTATATCATGCTTGGGAACACTTCAAGGCCCTTCTTCAGGATTGTCCACACTGCAAATAGTCGAATGAGGTACTTGCTCATACTTTTGTAGAAGCTCTTGATCACAAAACAAAGATTTTGCTAGATTCAGCCGCAGGTGGTCAAGCATTGGAGCTAACTTATGATGAGCTATACACATTACTGAACCGCATAGCACAAGGAAATCCATAGTAGCATTCAGAGTCTAAAAGTGCCACAAAAAAATTACGGGTGTGTTGAAGGTGGACCAATTCACAACCCTATCAGCTCAGGTTTCTGCATTGCAGAATTTGATCAACATAACATCAGCAGCATGAAGTTGGGAGCAACATAACCTGTAGCCACAGTCGATGCCATCCAACAAGAAGCAGGTTGTTGTGAAGTATGCAGAAATAGTGGTCATGCGACTATCATGTGTGCTTCAAATTTAGAATTTGTGATGTATATAGGCAATACTCAAAGGCCAAATTACGGTAATGCCTACAACATAAAGTGGCAAATTCAGCCACCAAATCAGTCATGGAACGCTCCACAACCACAGGCCCAATCGAATCAGTCAATGAGTAACATGGAAGAGATGATGAAACAACTCATAGTTGGTCAAACACAATTGATTTTAGATTTGAACAATCAAAGGGCAGAATTACAGAATCAAAAAGTGGCCCAGAGAAATTTAGATTTGTAGGTTGGGAAAATTCAACAAGTGTTAAATACCATACCATAAGGTGGTTTGCCTATAGAAAATTCAAAAAAAGTCATGGCAATCACCTTGAGGAGTGGTAAAGAGCTTCATAAAGAACCTCCTAAGGCAACAAAGAAGGTAGATGCTGAGGTAGTGACTCAACAGGTTTCCAATAGAGTTGCTGAAAATTCAAGAAAGTCTGAGTACTTGAAGGAAAAGGTTTTCGAAGAAGAAGTGAAGAAGAGGCTTCCACTACCCTTCCCTCAAAAGTACATAAAAACAAAGGAGGATGCATTGTTCAAAAAGTTTATTGACATATTCAAAGAGTTGCATATTAATCTACCTTTGCTAGATGTTTTGCAAAGTATGCCTAAGTATGCAAAGTACTTGAGGGATGTGGTGGTAAAAAAGGTAAAATTGCAAGATATGGGAGCTATAACACTCACTGAAGAGTGTAGCACTGTGATGAGACAAAAAATCCCAAGAAATTGAAAGATCAGGGAAAGTTTGCTATTCCTATACAAATTGGGGAAAAAGAAATCCATATATTGAGTGACTTAGGGGCAAGCATAAATTTAATGCCCCTATCATTATTTAGAAAATTGGGCTTGGGAGAGCCTAAAACGACACGAGTGGTGATGCAGCTAGCAAATAGATCTATAGCATATCCGGATGGAATCATTGAGGATGTCCTTATTAAGGTTAATAAATTTGTTATTCCTATTAACTTTTTTGTTCTTGATTTTGTGGCAGACGAACAAGTACCAATTATCTTAGGGCTAACATTCTTAGCGATGGAGGGGATTTAACTGATGTTTGAAAAGGCATACTCAAGATGAGGGTAGATGATGAAGAGGTGGTATTTGATGTTTACAAGGAACCTATTAAAAATCCCTTATATAAAGATTTATACATGATCAATATATTAGAAAGGGATAAGTATGGGGTGCCTAAACCACTAAAGACCTCTTTCGACTACCTGATTGAGCGGCATAAGATGAAACCGCCAATTCCCAACATGTTAAAAGGTTTGAAACGAATAAAAGAATAGCTCCCAAGAGGGAGAAAAAGGGTAAAGAAATATGGTTGAGTTTATATGGGTCATGCCGCGATACTAAATTAGGCGCTTCTTAGGAGGCAACCCAAGGTAAGTAGGTTTTCTTTTCAGTTTTTATGTTTTTACTTCACGTAGTTTTTATTTTTGGTTAAGTTACAGGTTAATGGGAAGTCTGAGTACCATAAACTTGAGCTTGAAGAATGGAAAAGAATGAGTGTGGGGTTCTATGGACCTCATTTATGTGTGAAGATGCTACTAGCTAGACCCAGAGGCCTCAGGGAGTATTTCTATCTCTTAATTTAAAAGTTCACTTTAGGGATAAAGTAGATTTTTAAGTGTAGGGTGGGGAAATTTCCAAATCTTGGCTCAATTTAAAAATTTTAGGTTAGGAATATATGAGATATTCTTGTTGGTGCTATTTTTATTACAAGATGCAAGTGGGTTTGTTGGTAAAAGCATGTTGATTGAATGAATTGCTACTTTTGTGACTCTTAGGCTCATGTTTGTGACTTTTGTACTTGTTGGCTTATTTTTGAATTTATGCTATTGTTTGGTTGAGAATCTATGATGATCCTGTTGAGTTGAGCATGTGCCATGTTAGTACGAGAATTTGTATATTCCTTATTGCATATGATGTCTAGAACTTGCCCGGTGTATGTGTGAAGCGAAATAAAGAATGTGGGTTTAGGATATTATCTAGGCATTTCTTTGATAGCCTTGTTCTATACCTTCTATTTGTCCTACCCATTGTGCATTATCATAGTTAACCCCCATTAAGCCTTTAGCTTATTCTTTGGTAGCTTCATATGTAGCCTAATTCTCTTCTTTGATAAACCATAATTTGATCCAAAAAGCTCCTAAGTGCTTTACAAAAAATGAATAATTAAAAAAGGAGTTTGAGAAATTAAAGAAGAAAAAGGTAAAATTGATGCCCCACGGTAAAAGTTATTGGTGTATAATTGATGTGTGGTGGATGGTTGTGATATACTTTATGCTAAAAATATTTTCTTGATTGTGAAAAAAGAAGAAAAAATTGATTCTTGTGGTAGTAAACTAGGTGTCCACCAAGTGTTTGTGAAAATGCTTAAAAGAGATGGGGCAAAAACAAAAGGTATGGATGAATAAATAAGTGTAGTTTGGTTGTTGGAGAGTGATTTTAATTGTACAATGTAGTGTATTAAAGTGCTTAGAGAGGTTAGTCACTATTCTCAAATAGTTCCTACCCATCCTTTAGCCTACATTACAAACCGAAAAAGTCCTAATTGATCCTAAGATTTACATTCGACTATTAGTAGAGCATTACACTAAGGGTAATCCTATGGTTCATTGTGTGTAACTTGTGAATTCCTTGTGAGAGTGAGTGTAATTTGATTCTTGCACCCATCATGTTATAAATTGCATTATTATGAGTGATTATGGGTAACTCTCTTGTTGTGAGAGAAACATGTTTTATGAATGTGGGTGCTTTGTATGATGTCCTTGATTGAATTATAAGCATGAGTTTGCCAACTAGGAGAGTCAATTCTTGAGGCTAGGATATTTTGGAGTAGTGTTCATAAGCTTTCAATTGTGCAAATAACATGCTTATTGTAGAAATTTGCATTCTTTGTTGTCATTGTAGTACTAGTTTGAGTGTCTTGCGTGTAGTAGAAGTGTAGAATCTCCAGCTCATGATACTTAGAGTGAAGAGTTTTTCGAGGACGAACAAGGCTTTAAGTGTGGGGTAGTGATGTTGGGTGTATTTATGCATTCTAGCATAACTATTTTAGCCTTTTTAGTCTTGTTTTGAGGATGATTCTAAGATATAATGGTTAATAATGAGATAAATTTTTTAAAACATGTGTTTATGATGTTAAAGAGTGAGTTTCAAACAAGTTTGTACCTATAAGATTCATTTAGATTTCAACCCGAAAAACTAGCGTTACTAGCTTGAGCTAGGTGTTTGTCTAGTCGTCGTGTTGAGTTCTAATGTGTTTAATGAGTTCATAAGGTTGTTATTATATATTTATATGTGAAAAAACTTTTTTATAATGCTCAAGGGGCAATTGTATCAACCAAGGGTCAAAACAATGAGTTAAAGATCAAAGCGAAATTAGCCTATGCTTAGCTCGTGTTTCTAGTTCGTCGTGTTGGATGTTGTGTTATTTTGAGCTTTAAATTGTTGTTTTTAATGCTATAGTATGCTTTTTTAATGGATTATTATGATATATGAAGGGTATAAAATCTTCAAATCAAGTTGGAACAACTAAAAAAATGCTCGGAATGGCTCAACAAAGTCACAATACGCAGATTGACGTACTTCTGGACACCTGGAATGTATAGGGCACCTGTATCTTCTAGGAGTGGATAATTAACTTGTTAAAAACACCCATTGAATAATAATAGGCCCAAAATTTTAACCATGTGGCGCGTGTTGGTCCTAGAGGCGATTAGACCGCGACCCAGTCTCATTTCGGTGCCCCCTTTGCCTTAGAAAAATTTCTGAGAACAAATTCCAGCGAGGTAGTGCGATATTAAGGCGCCGCCCCACCTTTTCCGGGGATCAATAACTGAAGGTTTTCTTTTCCAACACAGAAAGGGCTTTCTCCTACACTATAAATACATGTTGTATCACGTTTTACACAACTTTTGGACATCTTGGTGCATTGGAGGCTTCCACAACTTCTCTTTAGGGTTTTATTATCTTTAATTTAGTTTCTTTTATGGTTTGTATCATCATTCCAAGGGATTGGATGATGAATATGTCCGACCATTAAAGGCTAAAACTCTCTTTCCGGGGTTAAGGCCAAGATCAGGACTACTTTCGTTTTGAATTAAGTTTGTTGATTTGCTTATCATTGTTGGTTGTTTGTTTATTCCTGTTTTAACTATTTTAAGAATTATCTACCCTTATAATACATCAATTGTCAACCTTGTGAACTCGGGAGAGGGAATAGGGTGATAGAACATGGGAATAAACAAGGTAAGGTTCGTAGTCTTTTATAAAATAAGGATTTCGGATTAGCATCTAGGATAGGGATGTACCTAGAAACCTTACTTGAATCGTATGTAGGATGATATTTGTAAAGAACTTAAGTGAACTATTACATCCCCGCTCAATGATGTAGTTGTAAGGTTCAAATTAGGTAAGTGATTAAAGGTTGGGAAACTATAATCATGAAATCTACGAATCAACAACCACGATAAGCAATTTAATGAATGAAGTTCAATAACGTAGTATGATTGTTCGTAAGCCTTAACCCTGGGCTTCTATCCATAGATTGTCCTAAGTCATTACTTTTCCGCATTTGTTTAGTTTATTTTTAGTTTACATTCTAAAACTCTATTTGCTAATTTCCTCAATTGGTAGACTAGAATTAGATAGGCGGCGAACGCAAGTCCCTGAGAGATTGATACTTGGGTTTCCTTGAAGCCACTTACTACTTGATATGACCATGTACACTTGCGTGTGCGCTTGGGCGCTATCAGAAGGTGAAGAGTACACGAGAATCCCTGGCCCGTGTGATATCTCCGGTTCGTGAGGCTACATGCACTGGGGCCTGTTCAGGGATACCACTGGACCCATATAGCCCCTGGGTGGATTATTACGGTAAAGCTATACAAACCCAGGTTAAAGGTTTTAAATGCATGCTAAACCCTGTTTTCTTTCCCGATATGATATATATATATATATATATGTATATGTATGGATGTGATTGCATATGGTTATTTACTTGGTTTTAAATGTTTGCATGATTTTATCCTTACTCCTGAGTACATGCTAGCATTCACACGCTAATCCATCTTTGGGCGTTGTTGCCCCATGCGATGTAGGAATCGGTCATACTCTCCTCTTGCCCATTAATTGGATTTAGGGACAACTTTGTGTCAGATTGAAGTGGCGAGCTACCATACTCCAAAAGGCTCCATTTCATGTTATGGACTTCTTTACATGCTTTTGTTACTTCTTAGACTTTGGTTTTTGTCTGTGGTCGGGGGCATATGTTCTTTTGATTTTTGATAGAGGCTTTATGAGACTATTTTGGGTTGGCATGGGTGGTGTTGGTATTGGTGTGAATCTTGGCATTGGTATTGGTATCGGGGATAACATCGCTGACTGTATTTGATTTATGATTGCTCCATTTTTCTATGTTATATATATATATATATATTTGGAATTCATCCGGCATGTGGTGTAGGGCAGTTATGGTTGGGTATTGGGGGTGGTCTCTGGTCCCAGTTGGGCTTGAATGACACGACCCAAACCAGGACCTTGTCGTAACGGGCAATCTCAAGTTCAACCAGGACCAGGAACCGCCCCAGTTACCCAACCCAACCACCAAACGCATACCTTGAGTCGGCTGAAGTCCGAACTTATAACAAGATAGCGTATCCAACCATGTTGTGACTCTGGGACAAGTCTATAACCGAGACCAACACAAGCAAGTCCAACCATCCAATAACCAACCAAACCAATACGGAAACCAATAACCAAAACCAATTGTAATAATCCAGCATATGTATATATATATATATATAACATAAACCATCCATACCATACCCAAGTCCACAGTTGTCCATACAAAGCCTCTAGACCAACCCAAAGAGTACCTCATCAGGGCATTCCCCCGACCATATCCGAGAACCAAATTCTATGAAGGACAAGATATATGTAAAGTAACCTATGACATGAAATAGATGCCTTCCGAACTATGGAAGCTCACCACTTCAATCCAACATCGACTGTCCCCGAATTCGATCACTAAGAAGGAGAAGTGGAATGGCCGGTTCTTACATAGCGTGGGTATACAACCGCCAGTAGACGGGTTAGTGGGTAAACACTAGTATGCACTTAGGATAAGGATAAGATAATTCCATTTATAAGACCAAGTAAAACCATCCATACGCATACAACCATACACACAGACACACGCACAGACACACATATAAATATATATATATATATATATATATATATATATAACCATGTCCGGAATGGTAACCGAGTTTAGCATGCCTTTAAAACCTTTATCTGGGTTGTGTAGCCTTGCCTTCCTAAACCATCCATGGGCTATATGGGTTTAGCTCCCCTTGCTGAAATTTTCCCAGTGTGTAGCCGCACGACCAGAGCAGAAAACCTTGGGATGACTATTACATACCCCAATATAAAGTGTGACATCATGCACACGGTCACTAAGACCAAACCTCACATCGGCTAATATGAGTTTCCAGTTTTGGTCTCCCTGGGACCTCCACCTTCCAAGGATTAGCTACACATCCCGCCATTGTTGACCGATTAAAACCAGTTCCAAATAACCAACCAATTCCATTAACCATTTATTTACCAAGGCCATTATTAGTGGTATTGTCATACCACCATACTTGCAAATACTATCTTTAGCCAACCAATTATAGGTTTAAGGGGACTTTCAAGTGCCCTTCCATTTACCATATTAAACCACTTGAGGACTTCTAGGTTCCCCCCAAGCATAACCATTTATCCTTTTACCTTACCAAACCATTTAACCAACTCCATTAATGCATTTACTTGAGGGATTTCCATGTACCTGCAAGGTTTTCAAAATAGACCAACCATGACCACCAAAACCTTCACCCTTTAAACCATTCCAAACAATTTTAGACCATTCCAAGCATTTAAATCATTTAGAGAATTTAAACCATTTAAACCATGCAAAATCATACAAAACCATTTAGAGTTCCATTACCAAACCAAACCATGCAAGAGTTCCAATGAAAGTTCAACAGTAGAGTGAAGACATTCTTTAAGGCATTTTATCAAACTTGTTGAGGGCATACCTTTGCCAACACCAAAACCAATGCATAAACCACCACTATTTGGGTTACTCAAGACCCATTTGTTAAACCATAACCAAACAATAACCACATATGCAAACCATTACCAAAAACATGTAAAAAAAATCACAGTTTAAACCAATACCAAACCATATGCATCAAGACCCTCAATATATATTTCGAAAACAACCATTCATGATTCATAAATCAATGTTTAAAATACAATACACATGCCTTTAGTTGGAAATAAAAATGAGGGAAGGAGTACATGCCTTATACAAGAAGATTCACAGAAGAAATCTCAACCTTTGATCCCTTTGAAGAACAGATGAAGAAACCCTAGCCTCCAATCCTCAAGAGTGAGTTTGAAACAGTAATTGAAGTGTTTTAACCCTTTAACAAGTGTTATGGAAGGCCACCAAGGGCTATATAACGTGAGGACATAAGGGTTTAAAAGTAGGAAATGTCCAAACTACCCTTGACTTAAAAATTAAAGCAAGCCACGTCCAGGGGTGCGACTTCCCCCTACCATCTGTATCCTAGGGTATTAATGGTACCCCAACTCGTATCAAAGACCATGAAAAGACCCTACCTACTCATTTCTATATGACTCACACCTTTCTATTCATACCTTAAGGGTATGAGTGACACCCCAAATCATACCCACCAATCGTATCTAGCGCAGACTCCATAAGACCAAGACGATCATGCACCATATGACTTGCACTACACCACTTGTATGCTCCTATAAGATTAATACCTTAGTGAGTCATATCTTGGGCAGTTTATAAGACAACCATACTACATAGGGTACGAGTAAACCCTCAAGATAGTTTATAAGTCATATTCAAGGGTACGATTGGTACCCTTGAGTCGTACCTAGTGAAAAAGGTCCAAAACTTGAGAAATTTTGCAAGGGTCCAAATCCTATGGTGTTTCAGTTTCCCCCCTAGGATCATTCATCCTCGAATCACGGGTAAGGGTAAGAACAAGCATGAGGTAACACATTAACACACATCAAACTTTTCTCCAACCAAAATAGTGGACAAGAACACAAACCAAGATAAGAAAATCATCACATACCCCAACACGATTTACACCTCAATACCTCTACTCCAATCTCTAACTAAGTTAGAAAACAAAGATGCAAGGAAATTAATATTTCCTTTAACAAAGTTTGAAAACAAAGATATATTTAAGTAACACACACCTTATGCACGAATTTCTAGAATAAGGAACCATCATGGATACTTGGACTCCATGTCCTCTTCAGCATCACAAATGGCTTTCTCAGACTATTGGTTTCACCATGAAACCTTTATCGAAGATATACCTTGTTGTTCGCAACCGGTGAACTTACCAACCCAAGATCCTCATCGGAGACCTCTTCACAGAACAAGGAAGTTGAGATACCAATACCACCTAAAGGAACTAACCAACCAAGGACCATGCATACCCCCACACAACATAGATTACCGGATGAATGGACTCATGCTAGAGAGCAAGTCCAGTTCAACTTAGAATTTATCGAGACACATCATCACAAGAGCTTGAGTCTAAATATACACCACCACTTCCATGCTCAAGCCTATCCAAAGAAAAAAGAGTTAATGTAAGCCATAGGGCTTTACTCCTTACATCTATCCCAAAACACTACTCCACTTCCATCACCATGGAAACTAGGAGTGAAAGACATACACAAACCTATATCCACCCACTATAACCAAAACCTCCATCCTATAATTGAACACACAAAACCATAAACTACTATGCCACAGAATAATTCATAAAACCATGCCCTACCAAACCTCTCAGGTACCCAAGACTACTTATTGGTATATCTACCAACCACAACCTTTAAGCCTACCGCTTATATACCTGTAGTATGATCTATCCACCAAAAGATCTAACACTTTTTATAATTTTAACAAGGGTTTCCACCACCTATCCCTTTCCTAACCATCTATCATGACAAAACCCTTACCTCATCTTTCAAAACCTTAACTCTAATAGTTATTTGAGAGTCTCCCCTACTAAGGGACTTTTACATTCCCTATTTCACGATATCACCACACCTCTAATGCCACTACTATCCTAACACAAGGAGATTCATTAAGAAACCAAGGTACAAAAATTATCCTTGCCACCCAAGGCAATACAAAGACCCCTGAAACAAGATACGACACCATAGGCATGGCATATTTCCTAGCAACCACCTAGACCATAATAGAGAATCATCCCGACCAAACCATACCATAAGAGGATTCCTTAGACGGTACACCTAAATAAAAACAACCATATATACCATAAGTAACTTAACATAAGGTTAAGACTCATATCCAGGGAATAAGGTGAATATGAAATGCGAACGTTTGGCATAAGCATTGTATGAATGCATGCAACACAAGGATATACAACCCGACCTTCTCTTAAAATCCACTGCTAAAAGAAACTTAAGATTAACCATCAACCTTCATCCTATTACACTTACAAGCATAATGCTCCCCCCTAATGGTTATTACTAAGGACGTATAATAAAGACACTTGGTTTTCTTATGCCCAAAACCTTATTCATCCCATTGCTACCTAGATCCCAGCATAGACATGCAAAAATCATGAGACCAACTGGACTCCAAGGTTTTCAGTTAAGCCATAACCATTAAAAGTCAAACTAGGGCCACCAAGGTCTTTCAAAAATCATTTGAATCCAACTAAAATCAATTCATGTTCCTGTAACTATTTATGTAATGCAAAGATTTAAGAGTAGTCAAACTATGTGACAAAATTATATTCAATAGCAATTTTGCAATAGTTTGAGGTCATAAAATTCTCAAGACTAGAACCAAGTAATTGGGGGAATCAATAGTACCCCAAAATCCATTTATCATTCCCATACATCTCACAATGTTCATAAACATTTATAAAACATGAATAATGCATCATAATTTATGGAAAATCAATTAAATGAGTAATCATGTCAAAACCCTCAATCATGCCAAAACCCATTTTCAAAACCATGAGTTTAACATCAATTTCATGCCAATAATAAAGTACAAGTATAGGGACAATGATACGCATAAAATGTATGATCTATTCCATCCCATGACTAGACCCCTAATCTATATCCATCCATTTAACCTGAATCCCTGGCCTATACGTCACAACTTCCCCACTATTGTATTTCTCAAGTTATCAACCTTATCCAACCTACCAATTCACCTCTACAACTTTCTTATTGCTATACCCGAGCTAACATACTTTCTTTACCATGATCAAACACCTAGATTCAAGCCTAGGATCTACCAACCACCATGTACTACAATCAAAGTACCCCATATAAAATGGAATGTACACATAAGGTCCTCCCTCACTAGAAGGACACCCTAAATTCCTTAGTCACCCTCCGACAAACTATTGACTCCTCCAAAACCATCCCCTTATGCATGAAAGCACGAAAGCACCCCACGGAGAAATATAAGAATAGATGGAAACTCTATCTAAAAGATCCCTTCATTTACCTTCAAGCTCCTTTTAACCCAATTGAAATGATTCTATAAAGAAAGAATAGAAATTTGGACACAGTTTTGAAACAAGAACAATCCCAAACCAACCTCCCCATTAGAAATACACCATAAGGATCATTAGAAGGACCCCAAGAAATTAATGCACCACCAAAATCGAATATAAGAAAAGACCTTTCGAGTTAAAATCTCTAACCCAGACCAAATAATAAAGATACCCCTTTGGAGACCAATCTCTAAATTTTAAGATAGAATGCAATCTTTCCCTTAATATCTAGGGAATGAAACCATCCTCCCATTCCACAACTGACTTACCAGGGAGCCTAACGGGTCCGATAATCTAATGATGAATTGCACGAGTGCAACCAATCCATTTTCTTGAATGACATTAAAATCTACCATATTCGAGTCAAACAAATCCACTAAGACCTCTTTATTACCAATGGTACCACACACCTCCATAGACTCTTTTGGTAATCACAGAGTCATCTACCAGTAAAAACATAAAAGAATCCGCTATAATCTTGGGACCAAAACTAAAATACAAAACCACTAATAGGGTCATAACAGAAAAGGGACCCCAAGCCAAGTAAACCATATACACTACAAAGAGAAGAGTTTCCAACATGACCATATCGGTATCACAAGATACCTTAAACTCCCGAGGGATAGTAAGAACAGTAAGATGATTTTAACTAATGTCAGAGATAGAGAAAGCTCCCAATGCCCGACTTGTCTAAGTGGTATCCCTTAGAGGACACTCCCATTGCATATGACCCAATTGACCACAACCAAAACACCAATTCCTTTCTTTCTCGCAACAACCATGGTGCGATCGACCATAAAATCTATAAAGAAAAATAAGATGATGTGGATTAGGACTCATTAGCCTGAGACTAGGCACCTTGTGTCAATCTAAAAATACCTACCTCCCAACGGATTTAGGTGGGAAGTACAACACATAGAACAAAGTTAGGACCACCTAACTCTTCCTCTTGGACCATTTACCACCATACCATAGGCCTCCCCTTTGGCTTAGGAAATTGAGATTCCTTACCTTGCATGTTCCCAACCTTACCTTATTTTTCCCTGTACTAATAGAACCGAACTGGCTTGATAGAGTTTTCTTCTTTTGAAATAAGGTTAGTGGAGATCGGTGAGATTCCATGGGAAAAATAAAAAGCTGCGACCCTTAACCATTTCTATGCCTCATGAGTTGGACTAGATCCGTCCATGTTTACCTCGAGTGGCATAGGTAAGTTTCCATGAACTTTAGATTGCTGAGAGGGCATGATTCAAAAGATGAACCAATGAATATTTAGAGAAGATTTCAAGACCTTAGACTCTATAGTCCTAAAGTAGAATAATCAAGAAAGTGAAACATCTTAAATGCCTCGTAGCTTCCTGATTATAAGTGTGGTACATGACATACCCATAAGAAAGACTCTACTCAACATAACTTTGTGGATACCCTATAACACCAGAACCTAAAGATCTGATATCAACTTGACACGACCCAAACTAGGTCCTTATCATAATGGGCAATCCCAAGTCCAAACAGGACCGAGAACTTCCCCCGTTACCTAACCTAACCACCAAATGCATACCTTAAGTTGTCTGAAGTCCGAACAAATAACAAGATAGCATATCCAACCATGTGGTAACTCTAGGACAAGTCTATAATCGAGACCAACCCAATCAAGTCCAACCACGTAATAACCAACCAAACCAATGCAGAAACTAATAACCAAAACCAATTATAATAATACAACATATGTATATATATATAACATAAGCCATCCATACCATACCCAAGTCCACAGTTGTTGATACAAATCCTCTAGACCAACCCAAAAAGTACTTAGTTGGGATATGCCCCCCGACCATAGCCAAAAACCAAAGTCTATAAAAGACAAGAGAATATGTAAAGTTACCCATGACATAAAATAGATAATTTCTGAACTATGTAAGCTTACCACTTTAATCCAACAATGACTGTCCTCTAATTCGATCACTAAGCAGGAGAAGTGAAATGGTTGGATACTGTATAGTATGGGTATACAACTGCCAGTAGACGAGTTAATAGTGAATACTAGCATACACCCAGGATAAGGATAAGATAATACCATTTATAAAACCAAGTAAAACCATCCATATGCATACAATCATACATACATATATATATAACCATAATGGGAAAGTGAACAGGGTTTAGTATGCCTTTAAAACCTTTACCTAGGTTATGTAGCGTTGTTGTCCTAAAGCATCCATGGGCTATATGGGTTCAACTCCCCCTACTGAAAAGGCCCAGCGCGTGCAATCGTATGACCAGGGAAGAAAATCTTGGGATGACTAGTAATCCCCCAATATAAAGTGTGACATCATGCACATGATTACCAAGATCAAACCTCACATCGGCAAATATGAGTTTCCAACTTTGGTCCCCTCGGGACCTCTACCTTCTACAGCTTAGCTACACATCCCGCCATTATTGCCCAAATAAAACCAGTTTCAAATAACCAACTAATTCCATTAGCCTTTTATTTACCAAGGCTATTATTAGTGGTATCATCATACTATCATACTTATAAGTATTATCCATAGCCAACCATATGTAGGTTTAAGGGAACTTCCAAGTGCCCTTTTATTTACCATATTAAACCACTTGGGGGATTCCATGTACCCCACAAGCATAACTATTTAGCCATTTACCTTTCCAATCTATTTAAACCATGCATAATTCCTTGACCAAGTTTTAAAACAAGCAAGAGTTCCATTAAAATACTCAATGCAATGAAGCATTATTATAGGCATTTTGTCAAATACATCAGGGCATAATATAGCCAAAACCAATTCCAATTATCATTAAACCATTACCATGTAATCTAATTATCCAAAACCACCATTAATGCATATAAAGAATAGTTAAAATCAGGGAAAACCATAACCAACCATTTAATATCAAAACCCCCAATTTATATTTGAAAATTAAAATTATACAACCGATGAAGCCATGAAAACATTCATAAAAGCCATTGTTTTAGTTATAATTAACAACAAGAGAAGAGAACATGCCTTATACAAAAACATTCATGAAAGAAATCTCGGCCTTTGAGCCCTACGAAGAACATATGAATAAACCCTAGCCTCTAATCTTTAAGGGTAAGTTTGAGAGAGTAATTAAAGTGTTTTAACCCTTTAATAAGTGTTATGGAAGGCCACCAAAGGCTATATAATGTGAGGACATAAGGGTTTAGAAGTAAGAAATATCCAAACTACCCTTGACTTAAAATTAAAATAAGCCACGTCTAGGGGTACGACTCCTCCTTACCATCCGTATCCTAGGGTATGATTAGTACCCCAAATCATACCCAAGACCATGCGAAGACCGTACCTACTAGTTTCTATATGACTCAACCTCCCTAGTTATATCTTAAGGGTATGAGTGACACCGTCAATCGTACCCACCAATCATATCTAGGGCAGAATTTATAAGACTAAGATGATCATGCACCACATGGCTTGCTCTACACCACTCGTATACTCCTATATGATTCTTACCCTAGTGAGTCGTATCTTTGGTAGTAGCCAAGAAAACCATACTACCTAGGGTACGGGTAAACATTCAAGATAGCCTATGAGTCATATTCAAGGGTATGATTGATACCCTTGAGTTGTACCAAGTCAAAAAGGTCCAAAACTTAAGAAATTTTGCAAGGGTCCAAATCCTAGGGTGTTTCATTGAGGCACCCGACATGACTAGGCCTTAGTTTGGTCGTGTCAGAATAATAGCAAAGCCCTAGGTTCATAGTCACTTGGGAGTTCAGAAAGTCATATCGAGTAGAGTCTCTTTTAAGGGTGTGTCGTATACTACATACATAAGGAAAAGGCTACAAGGCATTTAGGAATGTTTCTCTTTCTTGTGTTTTATTTTCAAGCTATGGAGTCTAATTACTAAATTCTTCTCTAATTCCTATTTTTCTGCTTTTCAAATCATGCGTCGATGATCTGAAATTCACAAAAATTTCTCTGTCCTAACTTGGGACAATGTATATAGGGCACACTCTACTCATGGGATCCATGCTCGGTCTAGGGGTCTAGTTCTGGATTGTTCTAGAGTTCTACTAGTTTTGTCTAGTCCGTCTCAGGCTCTTTGAGATAAAGTAATGAACGCTAAGTTTTGTCAGTCTATTCATATGTTGGCACAGTTGGTAGCTACTCTTTCTGAGCATGGTGTTCCTATTACTCCATATTTTGAGGCCACACAGGTTGACCAGTTCATAAGGTTAAACCCTCTGACCTTTACTGGTGTTGATTTGGAGGAGTATCCTCAAGGTTTTTTAGATAAAATGGAAAAGATTTTTTGAGTTATGTATGCCACGAATGTGGAAGGCGTGGAGTTTGCAGCTTGTCAGCTAAAGGATGCGGCATACTAATGGTAAGAGGAATAGGAATAGTCAAGGGGTGATGGTTCTGAGTTATCACTATGGTAGGATTTCTCCAATGCTTTTCTGGACCATTTCTTTTCTCAGGAGTTAAAGAAAGTGAAAGTGGAAAAGTTTGTTAATCTGAAGTAGGGTAAGATGTCAGTCATGGAGTATGCCTTGAAGTTTCACCAGTTATCATGACATGCTCTAAAATTGTTTCTAGTATGAGATCCCAAATGAAAAAGTTTGTTTTAGGATTATCGCATGAGTTGATTCTTGAGAGTAAGGCTACCTTATTAATTAAGGACATAGATATCTCTAGGTTGGTTGTGTACATGCAGCACGTAGAGAAAGAAAAGAAGAAGCAGGCTGAGTTGGGAGAAATACAATGAAAGAAGTTCAGATTCTCTAAGCTGGTGGTGGCCAATAGTAGAATGGCATGGATGGAGGTAAATGGCCCAAGAAGAAGTGGGGTAATTTAGGGTCTTATTCAATGGCTAGTGCTCCCTACCCAAAGTTGTTCGGTGATAGGTGTTTCCATGATGGTGACAACTTCAGGGCATAGGGTGACTAATCTCAGGATAGTGGGCTCAGTCATCCCCATTATATCCTCCTTGTAGATTCAATAGCCATTTGCATCGGTGTTTCTGTAATGAGGGAAGGGACAGGTGCTTCGATTATGGTCAGCCAAGCCATATGCTTAGAAACTATCCTGTTGGTAAGGCTCCTCTAGGGAAAACAAGGTTTCTATTGCATCTTGTTTAGCTCCAGCACCAAAGTGTGCACCATCTAGTTCCAGTACTGGTTGGAACTATCTTTATGCTCTCACTACCTGAAAGGAGTCTGAGGCATTGCCTGATGTCATGACTAGTATGTTAAAGCTCTTCTCTCGTGATGTGTACTGTTTACTTGATCTAGGGTCCACTCTATCTTATATGTCCCAATTTATGGTTGTGCATTTCAGTTTTGGTCCCAAGTATATTTTGGACCCTCTTTCTATTTCTACCTTGGTAGATGACTCCGTGATTGCTAAAAGAGTCTATAGGGGGGGTGTATCTATTGGTAGTAAAGAAACTTTGGTGGATTTATTCAAATTAGATATGGTGGATTTTGATGTCATATTGGGGATGGATTGGTTGCACTCGTGATATGCATATCTAGACTATTGGACCAGTATGATTGTCTTTAATTTCCCTAACGAGTTGGTTATTGAGTGGGAGGGTGGTTCCCTAGATATTAAGGGAAAGTTTATATCGTATATTAGAGTTTGGAGATTAATCTCCAAGGGGTGTCTTTATCATCTAGTCTGGGTTAAAGATTTTAACTCAGAGGGTCCTTTTTTGCAATTTGTCCCGATGATGAATGAATTTCCCGAGGTATTCCCTGATGACCTTCCTGGTGTTCCTCCGGATAGGGAGATTGAGTTTGGGATTGATCTTGTTCCAGACACTCGTCCAATTTCTATTCCTCCTTATATAATGGTTCCGACTGAGTTGAAAGAGCTTAAGGAGCAATTAAAGGATATTTTATATAAGGGGTTCATCCATCCTAGTGTGTCTCCGTGGGGTGCACCGGTGTGTTTCGTGCGTAAGAAGGATGGTTTCCTGGTGACGCCCAAGCAATACCTTCTTTTAGATAATGGTGTGGTTGCTGTCAAGATATAGTAACCCAACTAAGTTTGGGGTCGAATCACAAGAGAACATGTGGTTTGACATATCTCAGTGGTGATAGTCTATGGGTAAAACAAGAAAGTAAATGGGGGATTTGTTCGTAGTTGTCTCGAACATAGAATAATATTAACTTGGTTGAAAAATAGTCGTAAGTGAACGCTAGGATTGTGTTCCCCATAGCATCTCTACTTTGTAGGTTTATTGTGCATTGTTGAACCAACCCAATACCTTGTATGCAGAACTGATAAGTTATGTATCTCCTACAGTCTTTTGGACGAGTAGGAGGATTTCACCCTTTACCTATTGAGTCTCAGGATGTTGTGTTACTAACCCTTACCCTTGTCCCATTTAACTATAACCTTTTGAGTCTCAAGTTACTATATGAAAACTAATAATCATTCAGATATACCATTGTGCTGCAATGGATCGACTATTAACTCCCAAATTACTATTGTCTTTATCTTTTCCTAATTACTACCTTTTTTTAGAAAGAAGCGACATCTAGGTGGGATCCTAACGTTTGCAACCGCTAAGACAACTATTATAATGAAGATAAATCAATGCTTGCTATGGGTATTGGTTTCTGTCAACAATCGCACTTTCCCTACTTCGTCAATTTGCCAAGGTTTCCACAACCCTAGCTAAGGGTTTTAGCCACTCATGATTGTGAAGAAATCAATAACATTCATATTGGAAAGCAAAGATGAAATCACAATGATGAGATGAAAGAAAATCCACAACCGTAAACTGAATAATCAATCAAAGTAAATTTAATAGAATCCCAAGATCAAAGTTAGATCTTGAAATCAAAATATGTTTCAAAGTGTTAAAAGTGTGTAACCTCTACTAAAAACTACACAAGGGGTATTTATAGTAAACGAGAAAACCCTAAAACTAATTCTGAATGAAATAGGAGAAAATAGGGTCGGTGGCCACCCACTACCTGTACCTGCAGTTTGGTCATGGCCACAGGTTGTGCCTACGGTCTGCTCTGGGAGCAGGTACCAACCATAGGTACCGGATAGGAAATTTTATGCAAGTCATCTCAAGGGATTTTGGAATTCTGGTACCTGCTTTGCTTACCTGCAGTCCTTAGGTCCTACCTGTGGTCTGTGGGTTAACTTAGTAGGTGCCGGGAGTTCGATTTTCAACTCTTCTTCATTTTTTAACATGATTTGAACACGATCAATCCAAAAACTATCCCAATCATCCATAATCACTCCAAAAGTATCCAAAAATACTTTTTTCACCATTTTCATGAACTTATCATGTAAATCATGATTTTCTGAAAACATACCCAAAACGGTTCATATCTAACAAAAAAGCCTCAGAAACTTGCACATTTTCCTTATTTTAAGCATGAAAGTGCTATATTTCTATAGCACATCAACACCCTCAACTTAGAATGTTTGCATGTCCTCAGACAATAAAAACACAATAAAATAAAAGCGACACTTAAATAAGAGAATCTAAGATATTCAAGGCGGTCAGTCATCATATTTAGTTCAAATTACAACATCCCCTCCTATATATCTTTTCAAAACTAACTGTGTATGAATATAAAGTAAAAAAATATGACGCAAAGGAATCAAGCTATGGAAATTACATTAGCAACAAACAACCACTCTTATATATAAATTACACTATCTGAAACAAGCAGATAGCTAGCAACATGACTCAATTTCTCTCACAACAAGAATGTCCCACTCACTTATATGAAATCATGCATGTCAATGCAAGGATGGTCAAGAGACACACACACTCAACAAAGAAGTTCCAGTCAATGAATGTCAAGTACCATAGGCTGCCATTATTTTCTTTACCTTAGCATTCAGATAGTCAAGTCAGGATCACTATAGGACTTTTATCGACTTGTAATGTAGGCTTGGGGGATGATATGATATATATGGAAAATTAAAGTGAATAAGCCTCCTTAGAACTACACTAACCTTGGGGTCTCACTTACTAGCCAATTTTTTTATTCTATCCTTATTTCTCGCTTTTATTCTTTTATTGCACATTCAGGTTGGGTGTGGTGTTTTATTATTTCTTTTTCACCTTTTTCACAATTTTTCTTTTTCTTTTGCTACCATACCCAACCATACTAATTTTTTCTCTTATTTTACCCTTCTTCATACCCATTATACACTACACGGCCCTATGATAGCCACCCGAACTTAGGCTTTTTTCCTGAGTTAAGGTGCATAATGTCCAAGAAGAACTAGGGCGGAAACAGATTCATTATAATACAACTAGGAAAGTGAATAGGTGAAACAAGAGAAATAGGCTATAAGGCTCAAAACAGGGATCAAGGGATATAATGCACACATGGAAGGTCATTTAGGCTAAAAGTGGAGTGAAATAAAAAAATGGCCTATGATATTTTCCTAACTAACTATCCTTCAACCTAGGTAAGGCTAACCAGACAAGTTTTGAATTCAACACACAAAGGTAACTAGGTAGTATCTCAGACACACATGGCACAGAGTTAATATTACTAACTACTACCTATCTAATTCATGCAATTATTAGCAAGTGGTTATCATGTCCCTAATTCTAATGCCATAACAATATCCACAATGTTCACACATATATACATCCACACAGTTCTATAACACAATTTTGGAGGGGTATCAAAAATCAATCAAAATATGACTATTGCCCTAAATGCTTAAAAATCTCCTAATTTTACAAAAACAAAACAATATAAAGAAATACACATTACAACGCAAAATTAACCTAGATATGTTGATTCTACAACCATACCGTGGTGGATAGAAAAAGAAGCATGGCAACAAAAATATGCGATGGCATGGTATGCCCACCCCCAACTAAAAATTGGACACTGTCCTCAATGTGCTAAAATAAAACAAAGAAAGTGAGAATATACCTGGGGCACACTAAGCGTCCATGTCATGATCTTCCCCAAATGGAGGTATATCAACAAATGGAGGCCATGGTGGTAGCGGTGCACTATAAGAAGATACACCTACAGCTGGCTCAGCAAGCCTCTGCTTATCAACAAATGTAGTCTCCATCGAATCATAGGTATCCCTTTTCTAGGATTTCTCATATTGCATGTTTGGATTCTATAATTCCCCCATTTGGCCTCTCTTGGTCCCAATTACGGGGATCAACATATCATCCTTCATGAATAAACTGAAGTATTTAGGACCATGCAATGGTGATGGCTGAATAATTAGGGATACAACTGGGGGGATAAATGATATATGGCTATCAGTGAGAGAGCACACCTCTAATCTAAGTTGGTCCACCTTCTCCCTAAAATCTTCTAACTCTGGTGACTTAACCTCTACAAACCTATCTCCTACATGTGTCTCATCAACACCTAGTACATTCGGTACAATGGCCTCTGTAGCAACATCCTCATTAATAATTTCTATTACAGATACCACTCGCATATCGCTTGGCTATTACACAGTCATACATACATTAAACACTACTTGCTCATTATTCAATTTAAAGGTGATTTCCCCCAAGTCCATGCCAATCAATAACCTACTAATGGATAGAAAGGGTCTACCTAATATAATGGGGGATTAATAATTCACTTTAAAATCAAGAACCATGAAATCACTGGGGAATATAAAGGATTCAACCCTCATTTCTACATCACACAAAACACCCATCGGTTTTTTCATAGATAAGTCAGTCATCAGCAGCTTTATGGATGTAGGTTTGAGTTCCCCCATCTTCAACAGCTTGTACACAACCATTAGCATCACATTTACTCCTAATCCTAAGTTACATAAAGCCTTCTTGACATTTAAAGGCCCAATAGAACATGGAATGGTGACTGCTCCAGGATCCTTCTTTTTTTCTACTAACAGTAATGAAGAGGTCGTACTACAAGGTTGCACATGATCATTAGGATCTACATCCCAATCCTCACCACTACCATACTCAAAGTCATCGTCACCTAATGTCGACTTCTCAGACTCTGCCTCAAGTGTCTCATCTCCTTTAGTGCTATCAATCTTTAACTCCTTAATAACAGGTACATGTGGATCATCAGTAGTGGCACCACTATTAGTAGTGATAGCTAGACAATTACTTATAACTAGTGGACTCTATATTTTTTCTCTCGAAAAAGTAACAGGTTGTTTATGTTTGATCATGGTAGACATTTGCCCGAACCAGTGCTCCAACTCCTTGATAATAGGGGCATGAGACTCCACCTTCTGGTTCAATCTTGAAATGTCAGCCTTAATCTCCATAAGGCTGTTCTGTTGATTTTCTTAACCCTTCATTATTTTGGTCAGCATTTTTTCCATTCTTGATTTCATATCTCGTCTGCCAAGTGGAATGTACCTGTCTCTCTTTTCTCTGTAACTATCTCTCTATCTCCAATCACTATCTCTATCCCTACTGTGGTCTCTATATTTGTCATAATAGTTCCAATCTTGGATCCCTTGCCCTTGGGCTCAAAAACCCTCCAACTGATGATTCGTATACCTACCCTCTTCTTCTAATGCAAACTTATAAGCTCTGGAAGCTGCACCCTGTGCTCCCACTATATGAACTTTTTAAGAATTTAAGATTGCAAATTGTTTTGCCAACCCACCAATATCATTCTTCAGTAGTGCGATCTTTTGTGTTATAGAATCATCAACTACTCTATGGTCACCAATAGCTCCAATAGCATAAGTATCGAAACCTCTCTGTTCCTCTCAAGTTTGCCACCCTCAATTAGTGAGAGAGATTTGATCTAGAATATCAGAAGCTATCTTTCACCATAATCTTATAAGAACTTCTCCAAAGATAGTATCTACTATATCTCTAGAACTGATGGTCAGGGATCTATAGAATAACTCCATTAAGTTTGTCCTTGAAATCTGATGGTTGGGCACCATATTTAGATTCTTCCTAAACTTGAACTAAGCCTCTTACATGGGCTCAGATTATAGCTTTCTGAAATTATAGATCTTATCCTTGAGCTTCAACACCCTAGATGGAAGAAAGAATATGTTCAAGAATTATCTGCGAAACTCTTTCCACATAGTATTAGATCCTCTTATCAGTTCACGTAACCATAAAGATTCTTATCCTATAAGAAAAAAAGGGAACATCCTCAGTCTCAGTGCCTCCTGATCTACCCTCTATATGGTGTATGAAGTGCATATCCTAAAAAAATTTGCAAAGTGCATGTTTGCATCATCTATTGGCAATTCTACAAACACACCCTTTAAGTATAAGAGCTGAATTATAGCACTAGAGATATTAAACTTCTATTTGAAGATAAGGCAGGAGGAATAAAGATTTTTGTATTAACTAACTCATCATATCCCAAATCTTCTTCATCATCAACATACAACTAAATAAACTGATATACTGGGATCGCTTGAGGTCGAATTATGTTATGATATCCACCGAGTGTTGCTCAGTGGTTTGCTGTCTATCTCTTAACAATATCCCAAACTTCGTCTTTAGGGAGATTGTCCCTAGTTGCTTCTAATATCCTACTATGTGATTGTAGGATCTTCTCTTAAATTAGTAGGGGTAAGGGATTGCCTATACTCCATGTGCTAGGCATACACCAATGTATACCCAACTAAGAACAAAAAGAAAAACCTAAAAATAGCAACTTCAATCCACAAATAAACACCATGCTCCCCGGCAACGGTGCCATTTTCTTGATGACATATAAGTGACCTCTTTTTAGATGATGGTACGATCACTGTCAAGATATAGTAACCCACTAAGGTTGGGGTTAATCCCAAGGGAATATGAGGTTTGACATATCTCAGTAGTTACTATCTATGGGAAAAATAGAAAAGTGAATGGGGGGATTTATTTATAGTCATCTCAAACACAGAAAGTATTAACTTGGTTAAAAATTAATCGTAAGTGAACACTAGGATTGTGTTCCCTCGGCATCTCAACTCCATAGGTTTATCGTGCACTATTGAACCAACCCAATAACTTGCATGCATAACCGATAAGTTATATACCTCCTACAGTCTTTAAGATAAGTAAAAGGATTTCATCCTTTACCTATTGAGTCTTAGGATATCGCGTTACTAACCCTTACCCTGGTCCTAGATAACTATCACCTTTTGAGTTTTAAGTTATTAGATGAAAATTTATAATCATTAAAACATACCATTGTGCAGTAATGGATCGACTATTAACTCCCAAATTACTGTTGTCTTTATCTTTTCCTAGTTACTACCCTTTTTTAGAGTAAGTAGCTATATCTAGGCAGGACCCTAACATTTGCAACCGCTAAGAAAACTATTATAATGATGATAAAGTAATGCATGCCATGGGTATTGGTTTTTGTCAACAATCACACTTCCCCTACATTTTTAATTTATCAAGGTTTCCACAACCCTAGCTATGGGTTTTAGTCATTCATGTTTGTGAAGAAATCAATAAAATTCATATTGGAAAGCAAATATGAAATCACAATGATGAGATAAAATAAAACCCACAACCATAAACTGAATGATCAATCAAAGTCAATATAAAGGAATCCCAAGATCAAAGATGAATCTTGAAATCAAAATATATTTTTAAGTGTTAAAAGTGTGTAAACTCTACTAAAAATACATAAGGAGTATTTATAGTACATGAGAAAACCCTAAAAACTAAACCTGAATAAAATAGGAGAAAATAGGATCGGTGGCCACCCACTTCCTGTACCTGTTGTTTGGTCATGGCCCCAAGTTGTACTTGCGGTCTTCTCTAGGTGTAGGTACCAACCGCAGGTATTGGATGGTAGATTTCCTACAAGTCAACCCTCAGGATTTTGGACTTTTGGTACTCGCTTTGCATACCTATGATCCGTAGGTCCTACCTGCAGTATGAGGGTCAGCTTAGTAGGTGCCGATAGTTAGTTTTTCAGCTCCTCTTCGATTCTCAAACATGATTTGATCATAATCAAGCCAGAAAACATCCCAATCATTCATAATCACTCTAAAAGTAGCCCAAAACACTTTTTTCACTATTTTCACAAACTTATCATCCAACTCATGGTTTTCTACAAAACATATCCAATACGGATCATATCTAACAAAAAGGACTCAAAAACTTCTATATTTTCCTTGTTTTAAGGGTTGAAAGTGCTATATTTCTATAGAACATCATTCCCTTTGGATGTGTATTGATTACCAGCAGTTGAATAAGGTAACAGTAAAGAATAAGTATCCTCTTCCAAGGATAGATGATTTATTTGATCAATTGTAGGGTGCTATATTTTTCTCTAAAATTGATCTTTAATTTGGGTATCATCAGTTAAAGATTAGGGAGGTGGATATCCCTAAGACTACCTTCCGTACTCGGTATAGGCATTATGAGTTTCTGGTTTATATGTTTGGGATTGACCAATGCCCTGACAATATTTATGGATTTGATGAATAGGGTCTTCTGTTAGTTTTTGAATTTGTTTATCATTGTGTTCTTAGATGATATTTTGGTATACATTAAGAGTGAGATGGATCATGCCGATAACCTCTATGTGGTGTTGCAGACCTTAAAAGAGCAACAGTTGTATGCCAAGTTTACAAAATATGAATTCTGGTTAAACACTGTCACTTTTTTGGGTCATATCTTTCTAATAAAGGGATCATGGTGGATCCACAAATGATTACCATGATTAAAAAGTGGCCTATACCCATGATTCCAATCGATATTTGAATCTTCTTGGGTTTATCAAGTTACTACAGGAGTTTTATAGATAGTTTTTCCTCTATAGCTGCCTTATTGACTATGTTGACTCAGAAAAAGGTAAAGTTCTTATGGTTGAAAAGCTGAAGGATAAGCTAACTTTGACACCAATTTTGACTTTTCCTTAAGACATGGATGCATTTTTGGTATATTGTGATGCTTCTCGTGTTGTACTAGGTTGTGTTCAGATGCAACACAGCAAGGTGGTAGCTTATGCTTCTAGGCAGTTAAAGGTGCATGGGAGGAATTATCCAACTCATGATTTGGAAATACTAGCTATGGTATTTGGTTTGAAAATCTGGCATCACTATTTATATGGAGTGCATATGGACATCTTTGCTAATTATAAAAGCCTGCAGTATGTGTTTAATTAGAAAGAGCTTTATCTCAAGCAAAGGATATAGGTTGAGCTTCTCAAGGATTATGGCATGAGTCTTCAATACCATCTAGGTAAAGATAATGTGGTTGTTGATGCTCTTAGCAGGTTATCCATATGGTGTCTAGCTTATCCAAATAAGAAGAAGCAAGAGTTGGTGAAGGATATTAACCATTTAGCTAACCTTGGAGTTTGCCTCTTAGACTCAGAGGATGGTGGTATATTCATTTAGAAAGTGGCACAGTTGTCTCTTAGTGATGATATTAAAGATAAGCAAATGTTAAATCCTGTCTTGATGAGAATTAAGGGTGAAGTTGGTGGGAAGAAGGTGATGACCTTCGAGACTAGTGATGATGGTACTTTGTGATACCAAGGGGTATTATGTGTTACCAACATCGATTGTTTGCGAGAAAGGATCTTGGATGAGGTGCATGAGTCATGCTATGTTGTTCATCCTAGATTAACGAAAATGTATCATAACCTTAAGGAGATGTATTGGTGGAATAATATGAAGAGGGATATGGATAATTTTGTAGCCAAGTGCATCATGTACCAATAAGTGAAAGTTGAGCACATGAGCCCGGGGAATTGTACCAAGAAATTAAGTTGCCAAAGTGGAAGTAGGAAGTGATCAACATGGATTTAGTTATTGATCTTCCTCAATTTCAGAATCAATTTGATTCAATTTGGGTCATCGTGGATTGGATGAAAAATTTTTCTCACTTTTTGCAGTGAGGACTAACTTTTCGACTGAGGATTATGCAAAGTCATATTTTCACGAGATTGTAAAGTTGTATGGGGTGCCTATTTTGATCATCTTCGATCATGGTACACAGTTTACATATTAGTTTTGGTAGTTGTTTAGTATGAGTTGGGGACCAGGGTGAGTCTACAGTTGGATGGACAAGCAGAAAGGACTATTCAGACATTGAAGAACATGCTACGTAGTTGTGTAATTAATTATGGTGGTAGTTCATTTGAGATTTTGCCTCTTGTGGAGTTTTCTTAGAATAATAGCTACCACTCCAGTATTTGGATGGCTCCATTTGAGGCCTTGTATGGTAGGAGGTATAGGTATCCTGTTGGGTGGTTTGACATTTTGTTTCCGAAAAATATAGAAGGTGAAGGTGATCTCAGATAAACTTAAGATTGCCCAAAGTTACCAAAAGTCCTATGCAGATATGAGGTAAAGAGTGTTAGAGTTTGAGGTTGGGGATTGGGAATTCCTAAAGGTATCTCTCTTGAAGAGAGTGATGCAGTTTGGTAAAAAAGGAAAGCTCAGTCCCTGGTATGTTGGTCCTTATTGATCTTGAGAAGGGTTGGTAATGTTGCGTATGAATTGAAGTTGCCTTTTATTTTAAGCTCTATTCACTGGTGTTCCATGTTTCTATGTTGAGAAAGTGTGTAGGTGATCCGTCTCAATCGTGCCTCTCAAGGGTATTGGTATTTCGAGTTCTTTATCTTATGAAGAGGTCCCGATTGAGATATTGTATCGGTAGGTTCGTCAATTGTAGACCAAGTATGTAGCTTCAATCAAGGTTCTTTGGAGGAACCACAAGGTTGAAGAGTCTACTCGGGAAATGGAAGAGGACATGAAGTCCAAGTATCCATTCCTATTTTCTGCTTCAGAAATTTGTGCGAAAGGTATGTATTCTTCAATATACTTTTTTTTCAAACTTTGTTTAAAGAAAAGATTGACTTCATTGATCTTTATTTCTAACTTAGTTAAAGGTTGGAGTTGAGGTGGTGGGGTGTAAATCATGCTTGTACTACCTTATTCCATTATTCGAGGACGAATGATCCAAGTGAGGGAAAATTGACCTTAGATTTTGACCCTTAGAAATTTCTTAAGTTTTGAGCTTTTGGACATCATACGACTTAAGGGTACTTGTCGTATGATATGGGTACAGTTTGGAGTCCCTGGTCATATGATACTCAGTATGATTTTAGTTGGTTTGTGTCCAAGATATGAGAAGGTATCAGATTAGTAGTATGCTAGGGTACGAGAAGTATAGTGCCAAATCGTATGATGTCCTATGTCTAACCTTGACATTTTGCTTAGGGTACGACTAGGTGGGTACTTGTTGTATGGTGATGGTATGATTTGGGCAAGTGGAGTCATATGTTGGACAGAATATAGAGTCCAACTTTCTATTCTGGGTAGGAGTTAGGGGTACTACTCGTATGATGGGGTACAACTGAGGTGCCCAAACCGTACCCACTTGCGGAAATTTTTACAGTTTAAGTTGGGGGCATTCTAGATATTTCCCCTCTTAACCCCTTTTGACTCTATGACTTAAAACATTTTTGGGACTTCATTACCATATTATTCTCAATCAGAAACACTTTAAACACTCTCAAACCTCTCTTAAGCTCTTGGGTTAAGAAGAGGTTAGGGTTTCCTTCAAGGTGGTCAATTAAGGCTGTAAGGGGTAGTTTATCTCCATAGTCATTGGTATCTAAGGCATGTTACTCCTTCCTCATTTTTAGATTAACTAAATTCATGTTATAATGAATGGTTTTCATGGTTTAATTATAGGTATTATTTGGTTTTGAACTATATGTTGGGGGTTTTGGTTGTAAATGGTTGGATATTGCTTTCCTATGCTTTACTTATGTTTTTTTTCATATTATAATTGTGGTTTGAATATGTGGTTGTGGTCAATTAGTACTTGGTTTTGGTTTTAGAAACTATATGCCCTAAACCTGTTTGTTAAAATGCTCATGAGAATGGTTTTGTCAAATGGTTTGACTTTTATTTAAACTATTGCATTGCATAATATGGTAATGGAACGTAAATTGGTCTAAATAGATTTAAATGGTTTGGTAAGGCCTTGGTAGCCATGGTATTGGTTTAATTGGAAATCATTTGGGGTACATGGGAATTCTCTAAGTGTAGAGTAATGACATTTCTTGCAAGTGATACCACTACATAATGCCTTGGTAATTAACACATAGAATTGGTGGTTTGGTTGTGTGCTAATGGTTTTATTTGGGCAATAATGGCAAGTTGTGATAGCTTATCGTGAAGGTGTGAGTCTGATGGATGGACACTGGAAACTCATGTTTGCCAACATGAGGGTTGGTCATGGCGACCTTATACTTGTGGGGTACACGAGAATCCACTAAGTTTATACTTGTATACATGTATCATTGAGGGTTAAGGGTACACGGGAATCCTTGGCCCCTGTGATATCTTCGGTTCGTGTGGCTACACACACTGGGATCTGTTCAGGGGGTAACACTGGACCCATATAGCCCGTGGGTGGATTATGACGATAAAGCTACATAAACCCAGTTTAAAGATTTTAAATACATGCTAAATTGGTTCCCTTTCCTGGCATAAAATAAATATAGATATGTGTGTGTGGATGAATGGCTGGATGTGATTGTATATGGTTATTTACTTAGTTCTAAATATTGGGATTAGTTTATCCTTTCTCCTGAGTACATGCTATCATTCACCTGCTAACCCGTCTTCAGGCGTTGTATCCCCACGCGAAGCAGGAATTGGCCATACAACTCCTCCTGCTTAGTGATTGGATTCGGGGACAGTTTTGTGTCGGATTGAAGTGGTGAGCTTCCATACTCTGTAAGGCTCCTTTTCATATTATGGACTTTTCTATATACTTTTGTTACTTCTTATACTTTGGTTTTTGGATATGGTCGGGTGCATGTCCCGACCAGATGTTGTTTAATTTTGAATATTGGGTATGTGAGACTACTCTGGGTTAGCATGGGCGGTGTCAGTATTGGTGTCATCCTTGGCATTGGTATTGGTATTGGAGCTGACACCGTTTGACTGTATTTGATTTATGTTTTTCCATTGTCTTATGTCATATATATATATATATATATATATTTGGAATTCATCCGACATGTGGATTATGGCAGTTATGGTTGGGTATTGGGGGTTGTCTCTAGTCTCTGTTGGGCTTGAGGCACCCGAATAGACTAGGCCCTTGTATGGGTCGTGTCAATTATGTAGCTTGGGATATAGTTACCATCCAACAAACTATAAAAGGAATTGGACTCTAGCAAGAAGCTCCTAAAAACAAGACCATTTTGACTAGCCTTACTTAGAGGTTGTGTTCTAATCCCACCTCCCTTTAGGTATGTGTTCTATTCTCAAAATATAATTGTAACCCCGTTGTTTTCTATTAAACATTTATTTGGAAGAACATACTATTAGTAGGTGCAATTTTCAACCAAGCTACGGCTTGGTTACCAGCTACTGGTACCACTATCAATGTTTGGAGTCAGCGTTGGATCCCAGAACACCCCACTTTTCATCACATTATTCATGGGCCCCTAAACTATAATAAGGGTATTCTATGCCTTTTTGGTCTCTGGAATGGTCATTTTTGGTATTGGATAAGCTCTCCTTCGGTATCCCTTCCAATATTCTTCTTTATGCCTATAAAATCAGGCTCAATACCACTAGAAGTGGTCAGGATAAGCCTTGTTGGCTCATAATAAAAATGGTATTTCTCTACAAAGTCAGTATATACCTCTCTTCTTATTCACTCTCAGTCCAGTTATGAATTTTATTGGATTTGAAGTCTTCCCACACTTGAAATTTAAAATCTTTCTTCGGCATTGCTCTGCAAGAAAGATACCTACTTCTTCGTACCATTATCATATAGGATTAGCAGCCGACCCCTTATGCCTTTATTTCTATCTCAAACCTAAGATAACCTTCCATGTCTTTATTCATTATTATATTGCACAAAAATTTTGTTTTAACTTAGGTCTAAATGTTTCGCAAGTAGATATACACATCTCTATTGGTTCCAAGAGCTTATAGAATTGAAACCTCCTGCAACACCCCGAGTTTTTGGTCCTTTGAAATTTTATCCTCTCTATCCTGACTATGACTTACCCTTCGAGTTGTAGGGATGCATGAAGAGTCATTGGACCTAAATCATATCCTAACTAGTATGTGTGTTTAAGTCTTCTGCTCTGAGTATGAGTGGCTCACTATGAGTCGTGAGGACTCATTACGAGTCATTGTGTGCAAATCGTAGGGTGTCCAGTGTATACCCAAATGGCTTTTGTGTTGACTACGAATGGACCTTACGAGTCATAGTGTCCATTACAGGTTTTATTAGGTGAGTCATTGGGTCAATAGTGTGTGTGCGCTCTAGAAACTATCTTGGCTACGAGTCATAACAAATCCCTACGAGTCTTATAGTGACCCGTAGTCACTAACGACTAAATTTCAACTTTTAATTTAAGGGCACTTTGGACAATTTCTTTCTTAACCAATTAAAAACCCACGTTCATAAAGCACTCAAAGAGGTTATTTCTCATTCATAACATAATTAAACACTCTCAAAAGTCTCTCCAATTCTCTCAAGAAAGATACTTAGGGTTTCCAAGAAGTAGGTCATCCAAGGGCTCAAGAGTTGAATTCTTCCCATAAAACTTGGTATTTTAGGCATTCTACTCTTTCCAAATGATTATTTTGTAAAATCATGTGTTTTAAATAGTTATTCATATGATTTTGATGTTGGTTTTGGAACATGGGTTGAGGTTCTTGAATATTATTTTTGAACAATGTTTCCCATGGTTTACATATGATTGTTCATGCTTTATTCATGGTTTTGAACTTGTAGAGTGCATGGGTATAGTGAATAAACTAGGGGATTGTGATTTTCCCCAATTTATGAATATTTACCATTGAAGTGATAATGACCTCAATCCTATATTGTGAAATTTGTTTTGAATATGCAAAGTATGCATATTGAACTACTCTTTAACTATTGCATAATGTGAAAAGCTAATAAAGCATAATGATTTTGAATTGAACCTCATGGGTTTGTGTACTTCCCAAAGCTAATGTATAATTGAACCAAGGGGCTTGTGAATTCCCCCAAGTAATGATAATTGGTTTGGCATGTTGATGTTACCTTGCAAGTGTAGTTGGTATGATGATACCAATAGTGTATGCCTAAATATGTATTATGGTTCAATAAATAGTAATATGTGTTAAATATTTTAATTGGGCTTTAATGAGGGTTGTGTAGCTAAGTCATGATGTGTAGCTGAGTCGTGAAAGTGGAGGTCTCAAGGGACCAACACCGGAAACTGTGGTTGCCGACGCGAGGGGATATATGATCAAGTAGTTCGAGTCTCTCTTATTATTATCATATGATTCAGAGGTTCGAGTCCCCCACATTACATTACATGATTGAGCGCTTCAGTCACCTTAGTATGTCGGGAGTTTTGAGTCCCCCATGGTGTTTATGTACATCCCCAGGTTCATACGGCTACATGTACTAGGGCCCTTCCAGCTAAAGGGAAGTTGGGCCCATATAGACCGTAGTGCCTTTTATGTTATGATGGTTGAGCTACACGACTCAGGCTAAGATTTTAAAGATTTATGCTAATCCTTGTTCCCTACCCCAACACGTGGTATATATATGTATATGCATCTTATTTTGTGCATTGGATTTTAAAAAATTTTGAAGTATTGATCATGGCCTTATTTTGCTCCCTTACCCCTGAGTTACATGCTAGTACTCAACTAACTAACCGTCTTCAGATGTTGTATTCCCATGCGATACAGGCACCAGAGATACTTTTACTTTTTCTGTGTAGTATTAATTGGGTCGACTCAGTTCATGTGGTAAAGTGGTGAGCTTCCATTCTCCAGAAGACTTAGACATTTTATCAGTTCCTTTTATAGAGTAGAATTGATAGTTTACATTGTCATTAATATTGTCATTGTTATTGTCAGGGTCGAGGGCATATCCCGATGCTTTATTGATTTTGGTTTGTTTAAAAGGCTTTGTTATATTACTGTAGACTTAGGTGGTGATGTTGGTTGGTTGTGTTTGGTCGGTTATCAATTACTGGTTATAAACACATTTTAAATTTCTTGAGCTTATCTTATTCTATCTTGTTATATGTTCAAAATTTATCCGACGTTGGGGTATTGTGTTTTATATGGTTAGGTATAGGGAGTGGTCTCCGGTCCTTTTTGGACATGAGATACCCATCACGTTCAGGCCCTAGTTTGGGTCATGAAAAAGTTAGTATTAGAGACTAGGTTTGGTGACATTGGGTGTCCACAAAGCCATGTCAAGTAGAGTCTCTTTTGTAGGTGTGTAGCGTGCCACACTTATAAGAAAGAGGCTATGAGTCATTTAGGAATGTTTTCCTTGTTTGTTGTTCTATTTTTGGCTATAGAGTCTAAGACCTTGAAATCTCCTCTAATTATTATATGTTCGTTTTTCATATCATGCCTCCCAGAAAATCTGATGCTCGTGAAAACTCATTTGTCTCATTTGAGGACTATGTGAATGGAGCTCATCCTACTCAGAAGTTCAGACCGAGACTAGGGTCACTTCTTCTACCTTAGTGGAGTCCACTAGTTCTCTCTATCCCTCCTTGGATACCTCAGGATGGTGTGTCTAATGGTGAGTTTTGCTAGACAATCTATTTTCTAACCCAGTTGGTGGCCTTTCAGACTGATCATGTTATTTCTGTTGCTCCATCTTCTGAGGTCATTAAAATTGGTAAATTTATGAGGTTGAGTCCTCTGACTTTCACTGGTTGTAAAGTTGAAGAAAATCCTCAAAATTTCATTTATGAGATGGAAAAGATTTTTTGTATGATGCATGCTACTGATGTGGAGGGTGTGGAGTTCCTTGCCTATCAGATGAAGGATGTGGCATATTAGTGGTATGAGGAATAGGACCAGTCTAGGGGAGATGATGTCGGGTCCATTTGCTGGGATAACTTCTCTAGTGTTTTTCTTGATTGCTTCTTTCCTAAAGAGTTGAGGGAGGCGAAGGCTGAGGAATTCGTGAACTTAAAGTAAGGTAGGATGACAGTAAAGGAGTCTGCCTTGAAGTTTCATCAGCTGTTGCATTATGCTCTGGAGTTAGTGCCTAGAATGAGGTCTAGAATAGGGAAATTTTTTCTGGGTTGTCCCGCGAGTTGATTTTAGAGAGCAAGGCCACCTTGTTGAACAAGGATATGGACATATCTAGACTTATGGTGTACATGCAACAAATGGAAGAGGAAAATAAAAAGCAAGTTAAGATGAGTGAATGGCAGAATAAGAAGTTTTGATATTCATATCTGGGTGGAGGTCAGCAATAGAGTGGCAGAGAAGATGGAAAATGGTCTACGAAGATGTGGGGAAATTCTGGTTCCTACTCTATGGCTAGTGCTCCCTATTTAAAGTCATCGGATGATCATTGTTTTTAGAATAGTAATAGTCCCAGCGTATATGGTGCCCAGCCTCAGGCTTATAGGGCTCAGTCAGGTCCATTATATCTCCCTTACAGATTTTGTGGTCAGGTACATCATAGTATTTGTGAAGAGGAAAGGAACAAGTGCTTTAAATATGGGCAGATTGTTCATATCCAGAGGGATTGACTTCTAGGTTTGCTTCTAGTAAAAATAAGATCATTGTTGCTACTTTGTCAACTCCTGCACTATAGGGTACTACTTCTGCTTCTGGCTTTAGCACTGGTTGAAACCGTCTGTACGCTCTTGTCGGCCGCTATGATTTTGAGGCATCCTCCAATACTATTACTGGTATGCTCAAACTCTTCTCTTATGATGTATATTGTCTACTTGATCTTGGGTCTACCTCTCTTATGTGACCCCTTATGTGGCTATTCATTTTGGTTTTGATCCCGAGCGTATTCTGGATTCCTTCTCTTTGTCCACCCTGGTGGGTGATTCCATTATGGCTAGGAGGATCTATAGGGGATGTGTAATATTAGTATGTGGAAGGGAGACTTTGGTGGATCTAATAGAGTTGGACATGATAGACTTTGATATGATCTTGGGGATGGACTGGTTGAATTCGTGCTATGTGTCTCTTGATTGTCAAACCCGAAGGGTCATTTTCCACTTCCCTAATAAGCCGGTGATTGAGTGGGAAGGTAGTTCCCTAATTCCTAAGGAAAGGTTCATTTCGTATCTTGGAGCCCAAATATTAATTTCTAAGGCATGCCTCAATCACTTAGTGCATGTTAAGGTTATAGATTCGAAGGTCCTTCTTTACAGGTTGTCCCTGTAGTCTATGAATTCCCTGAGGTGTTCCCTGATGATCTTTCTGGTGTTCCTCCTGATAGGAAAATTGATCTTGGGATTGATTTTTTTGGACACTCGTCCTATTTCTATCCCTCCTTATAGAATGGCTCCGGCTGAGTTTAAAGAACTCAAGGAGCAGCTGAAAAATCTTCTAGATAAGGGTTTTATCTGCTCTAGTATTTCTCTTTGGGGTGCTCCAATTTTATTTGTGCGTAAGAAGGATGGGTCCCTTTGAATGTGCATAGATTACTGATAACTGAAAAAGGTGACCGAGAAGAATAAGTATCTATAATGCCCCTAAACCTAGTCCCGAGACGTCACACGGTGATCAAGACTACGAGTAGACTTAAGCTAACCCTTTCTACCTTCTACTAAGTTTGAATCTCATAATGATGGAAATATGGACATAAAAGTCATACTATATGCGGAAAAACTATTTGAATATAATATCTGAAACCTCAATACTAAATTATCTGAATCAAAACTAGCAGTCTGACAAGCCTCTACTACTAATAACTAAAGAGTCACTGGGACAGACCCCAGCTGCCTTGAACAGTCTGAAAAGAATACTGAATCATCTAAACTGAAAATCTGAATGACTAAGTCCCCAAACTATGAGGACTCACCAACTATTGGGATGTAGATGGAGATGCTCGAAATTACTCACATTGCTGGAACTGAGCACCTGAACCTATATTATGAGAAATGTAGCACATAGATGTATATATGGATTAGTACTTTGAGGATGTACTGAGTATATGGGGGTCAAATACATACATAAAAATAGTATATCAATCATCATCATCATTTGTAAAACAATGCATGCCAAATGTAAATGACTCACATAAGCTTGAGTAACTGAGAGACTGAAATATGTAATCATGAGTAGTAACGCATATTGAGTGAATCTAGTGAGTTATAACATTTAGTTCTAAAAGTTGTGCTAGTGATCTGTCTGTAATTCATGCGGTCTAAGTGTAGAAAGGACTCACTTTTATATCTGAAATCTAAAAGTTAAAATCTGTAGCTAATATCTTTCTGTAAAGCATAATTTGAATAAAGCTGTGAGCCTTTACACTTAGTTTTCTTAAAAGTTTTTCTATTAAGATTCCTTTGTAGTCTTTTCTTTTAGGGAGGTTCTTCTAACCGACATAAACCATATGAGCTATCATGGAGTTCAACGTCTTATTCCCCTATGGGAAAAACCTAACGATGGGGAGAGGTGTCATACTCTTGCCAAGGAGTATAACCTAGTTTAAGTGATCACATTTGTATCGTTCATCCATATATAAATGGGAATAATCTAAATTTGTACCTACATTGGCTATGTAGTTTTGTGGAAGATAGGGCACACTAATCCCACACTTCTATCTCGGTGCTAAATACTACTCCCTTTTAATCTGTATTCTCATTCTGTTGGAAATCCACTTTAAAAGCTAGCATAAGGTTTATTACGAAACCAATTATGCATTTATCTGATTCAATCTGTGAATAAAACTATTTTGATTTTTGAAATCTATAATAAATCTGTAAAGTGGATTCCGAATTTTATCTGAGATCAAAAGATCAAATCTTTATTGAAAATCTGAAGATAAACTGATCATCTGATGCTTAAAGCATGATCATTCTTGGTAATGAAAACAATAATAATTCGATTTAAAATCTAGAATTTACTGCAATACGCATGAAAAATATGAAAATAGACATGCAATTTAACTTCTAAATTGCTTGAAATCTCATACTCTTGCAAATAGCAACATTGGGTATGAACCCTAACATAAATCTCATGTATATTCATATAAAATTATATAAATTTGAAATAAAAACTTTGTTTTGGGTACAAGGATGAAAGAGGATCATTGTTCAAAAACCCCACATACCTTAATTGATAAAATTTCTAAGAAAGTTTGAACTTGAATCTCTAGTTGTGCTTTTGATGATGAACTCTTGATTATCTTGATTTAGGAATCCTCAATTTTGGGTTTTCTTGGAGAAACAATGTAGGAAATTGATTTCTTAGAGAGTAAGCTTTTGAGCTCTAGGGTTTTGTTTTGAGAGGGAATGGATGAAAATAAGCATAAAGTGCTTAGGATATGATTAATTCTTTATTTTTGGATGAATTGGGGGCATGGGAATTGACCTAATTGCCTCTTTTTTGTCACGCCCCAAATCCTATTAAGGCGGACTGGCACCCGTTGCCGGTAAGGCTCGGGAGAACCAACCTGTAGCGATACATTACCTATGAACATTATAAGTTACTTTCATACTAAACATGCCCTCAAAAGATAAATAGGACTAGCAAGCCAAAAGATATTATATGACTAGGCCGTTGGAGACACAATGTCTACGGTACGATACATGACCATACTATACTTTACGTAGTCTACAAAGCCTCTAGACAAGAAACGTTATCTTATAAGGGTCGGGACAGGCCCCGCCTCATGATAAGATACTATACAATGCAAAAAGATATGATAAGACTCAAAGCCCCGAAGCAACCTGGAGCTCAGTGACTGCGGTTGATATCCTGTACTCTTACTAGGGAGGTTTATTAGCTTCTGTACCTGCAGCATGGAATGCAGGTCCCCCAAGAGGGACGTCAGTACGAAATAATGTACTGAATATGTAAGGCAACATGTACTATATATGAGATAAAAACTCAAATGAAACCATGTACTGTTGTAGGGTAAAAGACCACCTTTATGAATATTGTGGAGTCATGTATCTTATAACAATTATGTTACTTTACTCTTATTACTTGAATAATCTGTGCACAACATGTAATACAAATGACCAGCTGATCAGTGGTAATTCTATATCAGGATCGACCCATGCTAGGCTTTCCTTTCACCCCTGGGATACCCCCTGTAATACTGGGATTGACCCATGCTAGGTGATTCTTTCACCCCTGGGATACCACCCAACAGAAGCAACTGTATACATATATCTTCTTATTACTTTTGAGATGAATCTTTGGTGGTCGTAACATTTGAGCTATAAGACTATAAGCATGACAAATGACAAGTATGTGTCCATGTAACATCATGTCATAATGAAAAGAGTGGGTTGTACAATTAGTGAAACATGTAGGACATAAACAACGTATGAACTTTATTTAGCTAAAAAGAAGACTCATATGTCATGGTACCCAATGTATGTATGCAGCAGTGACAATGCTCGAATCTGGATACACAAGTACATGTTAAAGAGTGGAGTGGTTATGTCAAAGTTTGTAAAGATCTCTATGTGCCAATGAAGACTTTGGATTCCATGCCAAATAATAAGAGATCGAATAGCCTTACATACCTCGACATATCAACTTGTTTTTACGTCGAAATGACTTCTTTTCTTCCAACTATTTATCTACAATATCATGTTTTAAAGCTAGTATTAGCAGCTAATCAATGCATCTGGACAGCCCAATCTCACAAGACACAACACTTTGGCAACAAACGTATAACCATCAACTCAATGGTGTTATTCCGACTTTCTCAATTCTAACTGTATTCAACCAGCATAGATTATCATATACATGATGTATACAGCCTATATTAGTTCTATAACATGCTGGCAACAGTCCATAACTACAACACATAACCATTTTACAAAACGCTCAACTAAGAAGCACAACATCTCGTCGTCTCCCTACATTTCATCGTTAACAATTCATACTTGTCCCAACTTTGAACCAGATGCTCCCAACATATATATACATCAAATAAATCTTAACATAGTCACAAAATAGCTCAAAACGTAGGGGGAAACGTGAAACAACAGCCCCCTCAACAAAACAGTCCAATACCAGTTTGGAAGCACATAAGATCATATAAGGATACTTGTTTCCAAAGAACTAGCAAAACAGTCCAGCAACCTTGGAAACCATATACACACTATAACATGTTAATAACCTCAACTTTACATCATATTAAAGTGAAAAATCAGGGTAAAAATCGTTCCAAAGCCAAGAAAACCAAACAACAACTTTCAGGACACAAGCTGTCCAGAAATTCCTGCACAGTGAACCAGCCAACTTATCTTGTTTTCCATGGAAAATTCATATCAAGTATATGGTTATTTTTACATACCTTAACTCCCAAGGTGTAGGTATAATTCAAGAACTCCAAAAGTAGCCTTTGGTTGCCTTCCAAGGTGAAGAAATACCAAGAGAAACTTAGAGAGAAATTCTGAAATTTTTGGTCTTTTCTTTGGTTAACCTAGAGCTCAGTTTTGGTCCCTTTTTAAGGAGACTTTAGACCGACTTTCTCCTAACATTTGTAGCTGATTAACTCAAGTTGGTCAATGACTAATTTTCCCCTTTCACTTGGGCCTTTTGGATCTCTAAATCAATGGGCTTTAGTGGCCCATTTCCTTACTCTTTCTTGCACTTTGTTTGGGCTCAATTTTGTTAGTAGTGAATGAATGTGGTTGGGCCTATTATATAAAAATATTGGTCTGAACATCTTGGCCCAATATAATGTTAAACCATTGTCTTTAATAGCCTCCCTAACTTGGGCTTCGTTTGTCACAAGACTTGGAAAGTTTCGGCGTTAAGCCTTGTCTTTGTTCCCCTTTCTTTTTACTAACGTCTAGACTTCAAGTGAGTTCACTTATGAATGAATTCTTCTCCCTCATGTATATATAATTTCTAAGCTAAGCACACAGGTGACTCACCTGCTAGCTCCCTAAGTTCCATAAGCATGTCAATGTTTTTTTTTTTTTTCCGTTTAAGGCCACAGTCTCTAAATAGACTTCCATATAGTGCCCCAATCTAACACTTGAACACTTGAAAAATTTTGGTAGTAATTAAATCAAGTCGTATGTCATTTTATGTGAACATTACTAGTACATGTAAAATGTGGGGTGTTACATTTTTAAAATTTAATTGAAACTGGAAAATCCCGACTTTGCATGCCACCGTGACGTGCCACTATCGCGGTGGCTCACTTGATAAGGGAAAACTGGGAAATTGAGCTCCAATGCGACGCGGTGAAATTGCGTTGGGCCACTGGAAAAAGGAATGAGTCCCATTTTGGCCATCACCACGATGCGCCACCATTGCGGTGAGCCACTAGAAAAGGATGACTGGGACCTGGAAGTTCTCCGCAACGCGGGCTAGTGGCGGAGGTCCACTAGAAATTGATGATTGTCAAATTAGCCCTCTCCACGACATGATGCATGCCTAAATAGCATACTGCTTTACTAAAAACGCCATAACTTCTCAACTTAGTAACGGATTTAGGTAAAATTGGTATCGATGGAAGCTAATTCAATTTCCTACTCAATTGAGGGTCTAAATCTAGAAAATTCTATACATAATAAAAGTTATTCATCTTTGAAGCAACCATTGACATTCGAGGATCGAAATTAAGCTAGGAAAAAGTATGGGGTATTACAATATCTCCCCCTTGGGAACATTCGTCCTTGAATGTGGCTAGTTAAGCTGAAAATACTGAGGAATCTGAGGCTATAAGCTTTCATGCACCATTGAAATAACTGAATGACTGAATCAAAAATATACTGAGCTACTGAACTAATCTGTGAGTGCATAAATTTACATGCAAATAGCTATATAGCTGAATCTGAGACTGGAAAAGAACTGAATGAAGGAAGACTATTACCTTCGGTTGAATCTGAGTTTGTGGAGAAGAGATGAGGATACTTGGTACATATGTCTGCTTCTGTTTCCCAAGTAGCACCCTCAACGGACTGATTTCTCCACAGAACTTTGATCAAGGGAACTTCTTTTTTCCTTAGTCTACGAATCTGATAATCAAGAATCTATACTGGAACTTCTTCATATGAAAGGCTATTCTGAATATATGTACTTTCTAGAGGAACTATAACAGTTGAATCGTCCATGCACTTTTTCAACAAGGACATATGGAATACTGGATGAACTGAGGATAAATCTACGGGTAGCTCAAGTTCATACGCCACCTTTCTAACACGACTCAAAATCTTGAAGGGGCTTACATATCTGGGATTAAGCTTCCCCTTTTTGCCAAATCTCTTCACCCCTCTCATGGGTAAAACTTTCAAATATATAAGGTCATCAGCCTCAAACTCAAGATCTCTTCTTCTTACGTCTGTAGAAGATTTCTAACAACTTTGAGCTACTTTCAATCTCTCTAGAATCAACTGAACTTTCTCCATGGCCTCAAACACCATGTCTGGCCCAATCAAAGCCGCCTCACCCACTTCGAACCAACCAATTGGCAATCTACATCTCCGCCTATAAAGATCTTCAAATGTGGTCATCTGAATACTAGCATGGTAACTATTATTTTAAGTAAACTCAATCAACAACAAATGCTCATCCCAACTACCTCCAAAGCCAAGAACATATACCCTCAATATGTACTCTAAAGTCTAAATAATCCTTTCTTCCTAACCATCTGTTTGTGGATGAAAAGCTGAACTAAGATGAACTTGGGTACCAAGACCCTTCTGAAAGGCACTTCAAAACTTAGAGGTAAACTGAGTATCCATATCTGAGATGATACACAAAGGAACTCCATGAAATCTAACCAACTCTCTGATATACAACTTGGCATAATCTTTAGTTGTATAGAACGTGTGAACTGGCAAGAAATGAACTGACTTAGTCAATCTGTCTACAATGACCCAAATCGAATCATGTTGACAATGCAAATGGGGTAATCCAATCACAAAGTCCATATTCACCTCTTCCCACTTCCAAGTAGGGATACCAAACTATTGTAATGTACCACCAGGTCTTTGGTGCTCTACCTTAACCTATTGACAAGTTGTACACTTAGTTACAAACTCTACTATATCTCTCTTCATACAATTCCACCAATAAATTTCTCGAAAGTCACAGTACATCTTGGTAGCACCTGGATGAATGGAATAATGTGCACTATATGCTTCCACGATAATCCATTGCCTCAAATCATCAACACGTAGCATACATTATCTAATCTGGTACCTCAACAAACCATCTCCCCTTTGGGATAAAACCTCTATCTTTTGGTATTTAACTGACTCCTTAAGTTTGACCAAACTAGAATCATCATCTTTCTTCTCTTTCACTTCAGAAACTAGAGAAGATTTGGAACTACTTTGAACCCAAACATTCCCTTCAGCTGAATCAACCAATCTAACACCTAATCTAGCTAACCGGTGAACTTCCTGAACTAACTCACTTTTATCATTCTCCATATGAGTAACGCTACCCATAGACAATCTACTAAGGGCGTATGCCACTATATTGGCCTTGCCTAGATGATATAACATACTCATATCATAATCTTTCAACAATTCTAATCACCTTCTCTATCGAAGATTCAACTTTCTCTAAGTGAACACATACTGCAAGCTTTTGTGGTCTATAAACATATTAACATGCACCCCATAAAGATAATATCTCCAAATTTTTAATGTAAACACAACAACAGCTAACTCAAGATCATGGGTCGGGTAATTCTTTTTGTGAAGCTTAAGCTGTCTAGAGCGTAGGCTATAACCTTACCTCTCTGCATCATAATACAACCTAAACTAGTTCTAGTGGTATCACAATACACAATAAAACCATCTGTTCCATCAGGTAATGCTAAAACTGGGGCTGAAGTGAGTCGAGTCTTCAACTCCTAAAAACTCTTCTCGCAAGAATCTGACCACTGGAACTTAACTTTATTTTAGGTTAATCTAGACATGGGAGATGCAATAGATGAGAAAACCCTCAACAAAACATCTATAATAGCTAGCTAAATCCAAGAAACTTCTAATGTCTGATGAAGAAATAGGTTTAGGCCAATTCCTTACTGCTTCTGTCTCTTGAGGATCAACTCTAGTTCCCTCATTGGAAATAATATGACCAAGGAAAGCTACTGATCTTAGCCAAAATTCACATTTGCTGAATTTGGCAAACAACTGGTGATCTCTAAGAGTTTGTAATACAATTCTAAGATGGTCTGCATAATAATCTTCACTACAAGAGTAGACGAGAATATCATCAATAAAGACTATGACAAACATGTTCAGATACTGTTTGAACACTCTGTTCATCAAGTCCATGAAGGATTATAGGGCATCCATTAGCTTGAAGGACATAACTAGAAACTTAAAATGACCATAACGGGTTCTGAAAGTTGTCTTTAGGATATCGTACTCCCTTACTCTAAGTTGATGATAGCTGGATCTAGGGTCTATCTTTGAGAAATAACTTGCACCTTCGAGTTGATCAAATAAGTCATCAATTCTTGAAAGAGGATATTTGTTTTTTAGTACAACTTTATTCAGCTGATGATAGTCCATGCATATATGCAAAGAACTATTTTTCTTTCACACAAATAGGATGGGAGCGCCCTATGGAGAAACACAAGGCCTTATGAAATATTTATCTAAAATATCTTTGAGCTGCTCTTTTAACTCCTTAAGCTCAGCTGAAGTCATACGATAAAGAAGAATAAAAATAGGCTGAGTATCTGGGGAAGGTCAATCCCAAATTTTATTTCCCTATCAGGAGTGCCCCTGGCAAAATCTTCGAGAAAAACATTAGGAAACTCATTAACTACTTTGACTGACTGAACTGTTAGAGTCTCAGACTTAGTGTCTTTGACTCAAACTAGATGATAGATACACCCTTTGGAAATTAAATTTTTATCTTTAAGATAGGATATGAAATGACTCTTGGGAGACATTGAATTACTTTTCCACTCAAAGACTGTCTCATCTAGAAATTAAAACTTCACCACTCGGGTGCGATAATCTATAGATGCATAACAGGAATGAAGCTAATCCACACTAAGAATAAGGTCAAATTCAACCATATCTAACTCTATTAGGTTTGCTAACATGATTATTTGAAGGACAGTGATAGGACACTTTTATAGATTCGTTCGGCAACAACTGACTCACCCACTGGGGTAGAAAACAAGAAGGTCTCTGGGATATTTTTAGGACTTATTTCAAAATTTAATACAACTAGAGGGGTCACATAAGAGAAACTCAACTCGGAGTCTCACAACACATAAATATTAAGACATAAAATCTCTAATTCTGGCTACTGCTAGATCACCATTCTGCCGAAGTGGGACTGCAGCCTGATGGTTACCCTGAACATTGACAGTTATTGCCTGGGACAACGCCTAAAAAGCAGCCCAAAACTCAGCATGGGATACATTCTCATTTAGAGGATCAGCAGGCTGGGGCGGCTGGTTATCATTTCTGTGGGCATTATCTCGATGAGAAGGCATATTCAACTATCACATAAGAGCATGAGTTAAAAGTAGATAGAGATACTGTAAGCATGATAGATCATGAAATAAAGAGATGATTTCCTAAAAATTCCCCATAGCTGCTTGCTCATAAATGTGGCGCACTTCACAACCATGATTAAGACTCTACGTAATATGGCTTGTATGACTCCCTAGAACTCTTATAAACCCTAAGCTCTGATACCATATTTGTAACACCTCAAAACCTGGTCCTAAGACGTCACATGGTTCTCAAGACTACGACTAGCCTTAAGCTAACCCTGTCTGCCTTCTACTAAGTTTAAATCTCATAATGATGGAAATATAGACATAAAATTCATACTATTTATGGAAAAACTATCTGAATAAAATATCTAAATATGATGTCTGAAACCTCAATACTGAATAATCTAAATCAAAACTAGTAGCCCAATAATCCTCTACTACTAATAAATAGAGAGTCGGGACACACCTCCAGCTGACTTAAACTATCTAAAAAGAATACTGAATTATCTAAACTAAAAATCTAAATAACTAAGTCCCCAAACTATGAGGACTCACCAACTATCAAGATATAGATGGAGATGCTCGAAATTACTCACGCTGCTGGAACTGAGCACCTGAACCTATATTATGAGACAATTTAGTACATAGACATATATGTGGATCAGTACTTTAAGAATGTACTGAGTATATGGGGGTTAAATGCACATGCAAAAATAGTATATCAATCTTAATCATCATTTGTAAAATAATTCATGCCAAATGTAAATGACTCACATAAGATTGAGTAACTGAGAAACTGAAATCTGTAATCATGAGTAGTAAAGCATATTGAATAAATCTAGTGATTCATAACCTTTAGTTCTAAAACTTGTGCTAGTGATCTATCTGTAATTTATGTTGTCTAAGTGTAGAAACGACTCACTTTTATATCTGAAATCTAAAAGTTGAAATCTGTAGCTAATATCTTTCTGTAAAGCATAATCTAAATAAAGTTGTAAGCCTTTACACTTAGTTTTTTTAAAATCTTTTCTATTAAGATTAATTTGTAGTCTTTTCTTTTAGGGAAAACCACACGATGGGAAGAGGTGTCATACTCTTGCCAAGGAGTATAACCTAATCTAAGTGATCACATCTGTATCTGTCATCCATATAGAAATGGTAATAATCTAAATTTGTACCTACGTTGTCTATGTAGTTATGTGAAAGATAGGGCACGCTAATCCCACATTTTTAGCTCGATGCTAAATACTACTCCCTTATAATCTATATGTTCATTCTATTGAAAATCTACTTTAAAAGCTAGCATAAGGGTTATTGCGAAACCAATTATGCATTTATCTAATTCAATCTGTGAATAAACTTTTTTGATTTTTGAAATCTATAATAAATCTATAAAGTGGATTTCAAATCTTATCAGGGGATCAAAAGATTAAATCTTCACTGAAAATTTGATGATAAACTGATCATCTGATGCTTAAAGCATAATCTTTCTTGAAATTATCATGTTCAATCTAGGGATAGTAACCCATGCATCAATCTCATGTCAAAATATCATATTAATCATGCTTGGTAATGAAAACAATAATAATTCAATTTAAAATCTGGAATTTGCTGCAATACGCATGAATAATATGAAAATAGACATGCAATTCAACTTCTAAATCACTTGAAATCTCATACTCTTGCAAATAGCAACATTGGGTATAAACCCTAATATAAATCTCATGTATATTCATATAAAATCATGTAAATTTGAAATAAAAACTTGGTTTTGGGCACAGAGATGAAAGAGGATCCTTGTTCATAAACCTTACAAACCTTAATTGATGAAATTTCTAAGAAAGCTTGAACTTGAATCTCTATTTGCGCTTTTGATGATGAACTCTTGATTATCTTGATTTTGAAATTCTTATTTTTGGGTTTTCTTGGAGAAACAATGTAGGAAATTGATTACTTAGAGAGTAAGCTTTTGAGCTCTAGGGTTTCGTTTTGAGAGGGAATGGATGAAAATAAACATAAAGTGCTTAGGATATGCTTAACTCCTTGTTTTTGGATGAATTGAGGGCTTGGGAATTGACCTAATTGCCCTTTTTTAAAATTTAATCATCATCATCAACAACAACAACAACAGACCCAGTGTATTCCCACTGGGGTAAGATGTATGCAGTCCATACCGCTACCTCTGAAGAAGTATAGACGTTGTTTCGATTAAAATTTAATCAAAACTGGAAAATCCTAACTTTGTAAGACACCACGATGCACCACTATCATGGTGGCTCACTGTATAAGGCACAATTAGGAAATTAGGCTCTAACACGACATAATGAAATCACTTTAGGCCTCTAAAAAAGGGACGTATCCTATTTTGGCCATCACCGCGATGCGCCACCATCGCAGTGAGCCACTGGAAAAGAAAGACTGGGACTTGGAACTTTTCCGCAATGTAGGACAGTTGTGGAGGTCCATTGAAAATTGATGATTTCCAAATTAGCCCTCTCCACGATGTGATGCTTGCCTAAATGGCATACTGCTTTACTAAAAATGCCATAACTTCTCAACCGAGTATCAAATTTAGGCAAAATTAGTATTGATGGTAAGCTAATTCAATTTTCTATTTAATGGAGGTCTAAATCTAGAAAATTTTGTATGTAGTAAAAGTTATTCATCTTTGAAACTAACCTTTGACATTCGAGGAGCGAAATTAAGCTAGGAAAAAGCATGGGGTACGATAGTATCCCCTTCCAAGGATTGATGATCTCTTTGATCAGCTTTAAGGTGCTAAGTACTTTTCCAAGATTGATCTCCATTTGGGTTACCATCAGTTGAGGATTAGGGAGGTGGAGATCCCTAAGACTACTTTCCAAATCCGATATGGTCATTTTAAGTTTTTGGTAATGTTCTTTGGTTTGACTAATGTCTCGATAGCATTTATGGATCTTATGAACCGAGTAGTCCATTAGTTCTTGGATTTATTCATGATTATGTTTATTTATGATATTTTGATGTATTTTAAGAGTGAGGTGGATCATGCCAATCATCTCTGCCTTCTTTCGTAAACCTTAAAAGATCAATAGTTGTATGTAAAGTTCTCCATGTGTGAGTTCTAGTTAAATATTATTTATTTGGGTTATGTTATTTCTAGTGAAGGGATCATGGTGGATCCACATAAATTTGCGATAGTTAAGAAGTGGCCTAGACCTATGACTCTAACCGTCATTCAGAGATTCTTGGGTTTAGCCAGTTATTATAAAAGGTTTGTGGAAAGTTTCTCATCTATTGTTTCCCCATTGACTAAGTTGACTTGGAATAAAGTGAAGTTCCTGTGGTGTGATGCTTGTGAGTTGACTTCGGCTTCGGCCTTGACTCTACCTGAGGGTACTGCTGGTTTTGTTGTCTATTGTGATATGCCCCGGGTGGGACTGGATTGTGTGTTGATGCATTATGGCAAGGTGGTTCCATATGCTTCTAGATAGTAGAAGTTTCATAAGAAGAACTATTCAATTCATGATTTGGAATTTTTAGTTGTGGTCTTTGCATTAAAGATTTGGCGACATTATTTGTATGGGGTCTATGTAGATATTTGTTTTGATCATAAGATCCTACAATACATATTTACTTAGAATGATCTAAATCTCAGGCAAAGGTGGTTGCTTAAGTTGTTAAGAGACTATGACTAAGTCTCCACTATGATCCAAGTAATGCTAACATGGTTGTTGATGCTCTTAGCAAGTTTTTCATAGGGAGTTTATCTCATATGGATAAGGAAAAATGGGATTTGGTGAAGGAAATTCACTGTTTGGCTAATTTTGGAATCTGTCACTTGGATTCTGAGGGTGGTGTTATAATTGTTCAACAGGTGGTGAAGTCATCTCTTGGTGATGAGGTAAAGGAAAAGTGTTGGACCCTATCTTGATGCAAATCAAAGAGGATATGGGTAGAAAGAAAATGATGGCTTTTGAGTTTGGTGGTGATGGTATATTGAGGTACCAAGGAAGGTTATGTGTTCCCAATGTTGATAGGTTGCAAGGAAGAATATTGACCGAAGTTCATTAGTCGCATTATACGGTTTATCTTGGTTCAATGAAAATGTATCATGATATTAAGGAGATTTATTAGTGGAATGATATGAAGCATGATGTGGCCAATTTTATGGTTAGGTACATGGTGTTTCAATAAGTGAAGGTAGAGCACTTGAGGCCCGATGGGTTGACTAAAGAGATTGAGATGTCGGTATGGAAATGGGAAATAATTAATATGGATTTTGTTACTGGTGTTCTATGATCTCGGTATAGTTTGATTTAATTTGGGTCATTATGGATAGGATGACCAAGTCTGCTCACTTCTTGCCTGTAAGGACTAATTTTTCTGCTGAGGACTATGCAAAGTTGTATAGGCAAGAGATAGTGAGGTTACATGGTGCTCCAATTTCTATCATTTACGATCATGGTACCCAGTTCTTATCTTACTTTTGGAGATCATTCTACCAAGGTTTGGGGACTAAGGTAACTCTTAGTACCGCTTTCCACCCACAGACGGATAGGCAAGCAGAAGGAAAATTTAGGCCTTTGGGGATATGCTTCAGGCTTGTGTATTTAATTTTGGTGGTAGTTGGGTTGATCACTTGTCTCTCATAAAGTTTGCATATAACAACAATTATCGAGATAGGATTAAAACTGGCCAAATTTGCCAAAAGTCCTACAAGGATGTGAGACGAAGGGAGTTAGAGTTTAATGTTGGTGACTGATGTTCATAAAGGTGTCTCCTATGAAGGGCGTGATGCATTTTAGAAAGAAGGAAATGCTCAATCCCCATTATGTTGGTCCATATTTGGTTTTGAAGAGGGTTGACAATGTTGCATATGAATTAGAGTTGCCTTCTATCTTGAGCTCCATTTATTTGATCTTTCATTCGATGCTGAGGAAGTACATGGGTGATCCTTTGTTGGTTGTTCCTCTAGAAGGTGTGGGCATTTCAAATTCCTTGTCTTATAAGGAAGTTTTGATGGAGATCTTGGATCGTTAAGCCTGTCAATTATGGATGAAGGACGTGGTTTCGGTAAAGGATTTTTGTATGAACCAAAAGTATAAGGATATACTTAGAAAGTCGAGGAGGACATAAAGTCCAAGTATCCGTTCCTATTCCATATTTTGGAAAATTGTGCTTAAGTTATATGTGTGATCTTAACATATTTGTTTCCTGTCTTTGTTAAAGGTAAGTATGGGAGTGTTTCAGTGTCAAGTTTAATGATCCTCACAGTTATTTTCTATGTTGTCAAACATATTTGGTGTCTAGAGCTTTTCTATAGCTGCCCCAAGTTATTTATGACTTATTGGGACTGATAGTTTGGTTCTGGGATGATTCTCTTGAGAATTTTAGTGATACTGAAATATATGGTAGAATATTTGATTTAAATTTTCATTTGGTAATAATATAATTCAATACCCTTCTAGAATATTTTGAGACTGGTAAAATTCCTTAAGTGGCAATATATTTATATTACTTTAAGCAGATACAGTTTATGGAGGACACGACCCTTGATAGAAAGGTGTGGAGGATGCGGATTAGGGTGGAGGAGTAGGAGGTAGGTGTGCATCGGTAATACTAGGGAGTGTTCTTTATTTGTGTCTGAAGTTTCTTGTTCGTGGCTTGAGTGTTGTCTATGGTTTCAGATATATAGTTTTTAGTAGTATCTTGTGGCTCTAGTATTATCTTGTGGCTAGCGTTGTTAGTTTATTTTGACTGTACAAATTTATATGCATTTATGTTTTGTGTTCTCTTTACTATTATTAGTTCTAAGCCAGGGGTCTATTAGAAACAGCCTCTCTACTTTACCTTAGGTAGTGGTATAGCCTCCATACACTCTACCCTGCCCAGACCCCACTAGGTGGGAATACACTGGGTATGTTGTTGTTTTTGTTGTTGTAATATTTTAAGAGGAAATAGTAAATCTAGAAATATTAAAATATTAGTATTATATAATAGAGGTCTGAATGCCATAATTATTACTCTAACCCCGAAGGTAGACAAGCCAACAAATGTAGGTCAGTTTATACCAATATCCTACTGTAATGTACTCAATGCATAGCAAAGGTCCAATGTAGAAGAATGAAAGCAGTATTACCTTTACTGATCAACAACTCCTAAGAAGATTTTGTGCAGGGAAGGTCATTAGTACATAATGTACTAATGTGCCTTGATATCTTGAGACATTACAATAGAAAAACATCTGCTAGATGTTTAATGAAGATAGATTTGAAAAAAGCTTATGACATGGTAAGGTGGGATTTTGTTGAGAAAATGTTAAATGGATATGGTTTACCATCCAAATTTGTGAAGCTGGTAATGGTGTCTGTTACAACAACAAAATTTTTAGTGAAGATGAATGGTGAAACCGATGGATACTTTGAAGGGAAGAGGGGTTTGAGGCAAGGGAATCCTATTTCTCCTCTATTGTTTGTCTTGGTAATGGAATATCTATCTAGGATACTCCAGTAAATGAGAAGGCTCCCAGATTTTAGATTTTACCCTATGTGTACGGGGCATGGTTTGACATATCTTGTGTTTACAGATGACCTTATGGTCTTTTGTAAAAGGAATATAACATCAATTCAAAGGGTAAGGGAAGCTTTGGGACACTTTTCTATGGTAACTGGCCTAGAGTCAAACAAAGACAAATCAAACACAGTCAAACAAAGACAAATCAAACATATTTCTTACGGGGATGAAGACAGTATTAAAATGGATATTCAACAGGTAACAGGATTCACTCTAGGGTCATTCCCAATAAGATATTAGGATTACCCTTGTCACCAAAGAAATAGACCAAAGTTGAATGTCAGCAGTTATGCCTAAAGATTACAGACAAGATCAGAGCAGTATCCACAAGACACTTATCTTATACAGGAAAATTCCTAGTCATAAACTCAGTATTATTTTCTTTACAGAATTTTTGATGCTCTGTGTTTATGTTTCCTCAATACATATTGAAGGAGGTTGATAAAAGATATCAGGAATTCTTATGGGGAGGTGCAGTTGAGAAAAAGAAAGTATCATTGGTGGCTTGGGCTAAGTTATGCCAACCAAAAAAATATTGAGGTCTAAATATTAGAGGGAGAAAACTATGGAATATAGCATCAATGGGGAAGCTAATATGGATGCTTATGGAAAATAAAGACATATTGTGGGTTAAATGGGTGTATAGGATATATATGAAAGATGTAGATAATTTTTGGACTACCAATCCAAACCCAGATAGTAGCCAGTTGGAAATAATTCATAAGCTAGAGAAAAAGATGGTATGTTGGTATAATAATGGTCGATACTTCCTAACAACTATTGGTAGGTATTCGATTTCCAGGGGATACTTGGCGCTACTACCTATTGAAAGAAGATTAATGGGAGCTAAATTAGTATGGAATAAAGAAACTTTGCCTGAACACAGGTTCATATTGTGGCTAGCAACATTAGGCAAATTACTCACGAAAGACAGATTGAAAAGGCTTGGCATTGAATCTGAAAATAAAGTGTGTGCAATGTGTACAGAATATAAAAAAGAAACTATTGTGCACTTGTCTAGTAATTCACTTGGATAAAGAAAGTTTGGTTTGATGTGAAGGAGTGGACTGGAGTACACTTTCAGAGAGGTACAAAGGAGACCATACAGATAGTAACAGGGAAACATTGGAGTATAATCAAGAAGAAAATCATGATGGACGTATATAGAGCTGTAACTTACCAGATTTGGCAAGCTAGGAATTTGAAAGTGTTCCAGGAATCAAATGTAAATACTGAGCTAGTTATACAATAGGTGAAAAATGTAATTAGAGGGCGGTAAATACTACACGATAAGAATCAAGAAAGAAAATATCATATTTGATGCAAACCATTTGTAATTAGTTTTTTATCTGAGACTTACTAAGGTCTGCCATCCTATCTAAGGAGGGGCAACATCATGGGTGCTCCTTAGGTGTAATTGTTGGATTGTTTGTTATGGTAATAGTTCACTTTTATTGCCAATAAAAAAACTAATAGAGGTTTTATTTAAAATAATTTTTGATTAATTATGGTATATTCAAAATATTATATTTATTTTATGGTGAACCTATGCAAAACCCAAATATGTACACAATATAGAAAAATATTAGGTGTGGCCACCACCACCACATATGAGGTTTAAGAAAGTGGAAAATAAGATATTAATCGGTGCCTAACTTCTATTACTCACCTAATACGTGGAATTGTTGTGACATTTAGCCACCAAACTATATCCTTTTGTTTTCCTTAAGAAGTTGAATTCCAAAGAATTATTTATGGTCACTTATCTAATTACTAAAAACTTGTAGTTCTTCCTGGAAGCTACAAGAGTTAATGAACTAATTCTCAATGAACAAAAGACCATAGACACAAAAATATATCCCGCTTTCAGATTGTATTACACCATTTTCTCAATTTAGTATTTGAACTTACTTTTAAACAGCATAATGAAGCTTGTATCCCTCTATACGATTATATATACTATGATTCTTCCTTTCCTATTCAAAATTTAATTTTTAAGTTGGTGTAGCAAATTACCGCATCCATTTATTCAACTCGGGTTCTAGCAGGACAATATTTCAAGGATTCTTGGAGAGATTTTACTTTGGCATCTATGTAGGCTAGTCTTACCCTACCTTAGATTGCCCTTATTTACTGAATTATGTACTATTATGCTAGTTTTGGATAAGTAACTGTAGTTGCGTATTGTTTAACATATATATAACATGCCTTGATTATTCGGTTAGGACCCCGTTCTAGTAATTTTGATATTTTGTCTTTTAGTATAATATAGAATATATCACTTTAGTACATGGAATTAAGTTGCAAAACCTTGAATTTTCCCCTTTTAAATTCAGACATGCATACGGTGATTAAACATATTTTAGCTTCCATTCAGGCTCAGTATATACTTTATATTTGCCATTGATTGTGAACTTTGGTACCACGTTGACATTGTTATGGTATGGTATGGATTTTAGTATTACAATTAGGTATGGTTACTATGATTTCTACTTCGAGTCTGACATCTGATTATGGTTGTGGTTTCTTTGAGTTCTGGTTTGAGTCCGGCATCTGATTATGGTTGTGGTTCATCTGAGTTCCAGTTTGAGTCAGACATCTGATTATGAGTACTGTTGTATATCATATATGTGGCCTCTCATTATTATCCACTATTTTTGGTTTGAGTCCAGTGGCTGGCCTCTCGTTACTATCATTGGAGCCGGTTCAAGCCCGGTGCATATCTGGATGACTACTATGGTTTCTTGGGATCAATTTAGTTACAGGTTATTTATGTTTATTTTTATTAATTACTTCTTATGTGTCCCACTGGCTTATGGGGATACGGTTGGATTAGTTGTCTTCTTTAATGTGTCTAGCGGGTTTATAGGAGCCCAGTTAGGTTATTTTAATTTGTCTATCTTTATTGCATTATTTATTTATCGTGTCACTTATATTTACTCCCTTTCCACATTTGCATAGATTGGTAGTTGTTTACCTAGAGAGAGAAAGAAAGACTATTCTACTACTATTAATACTACTATCCATAGCTGTGATAGTATTTATTATTACTACAACCCCAACAACTTTTATGGATCGGATGAATTGCATGTTCAGTCCGTATTTGTACTCCTTCGTGATAGTATTTATTGATGACATTCTAGTATATTCTAGGAGTGGGGAGGAGCACAAGCAGCATTTGAGGATTGTGCTTCGTACTTTGAGAGATCAACGACTTTATGCCAAGTTCTGAAAGTGAGAGTTTTCACTCGAGTCTATAGCTTTCTTGGGGTACGTAGTATCCAAGGACGGTATTATGGTTGACCCCATAAAAATTGAGGCTATTCATAGTTGGGTTAGGCCTACGTTATCTTCTAAGGTTCGCAGTTGTATTGGGTTGGTAGGTTACTATAGCGGTTCGTTTAGTTTTTTTTCTATTGCAGCCCCTATGACTAGATTGACCAGGAAAGAGGTTCCATTTTAGTGGTCTACGAGTTATGAGGCAAGCTTGATGAAGCTCAAGGATTTGCTTACTTTAGCTCCTATTTTGACTTTTCTATTTGAGGGTGAGGGTTTTACTGTCTATTGCTAAGCGCATGGTGTTGGTTTAGGGTGTGTTCTAATCCAGCATGGCCATGTTATTACATATGCATTGAGGCACCTAAAGGTGCATGAGTGCAATTACCCCACTCATAACTTAGAGTTGGCAGTGATAGTATTTTTATTTAGAATTTGGAGACATTATGGGGTTCATTGTGAGATATTTACTGATCACCATAGTCTTTTGTGTATTATGACCCAGAAGGAGCATAATTTGATGCAACGTAGGTGGATTGAGTTGCTGAAGGACTATGATATCTCTATTCTCTACCATTCAGGCAAGGCAAATGTGGTAGCAGACTCCTTGAGCCGAAAGTCATTGAGTATAGGTAGCTTAGCTTTTATTTTAGCTTCTCAGCGGCCATTGGCTTTTGACATCCAATCCTTAGCTAACTTGATGGTTTATCTGGATATTTCTAACCCTTAAGGATCATTGCTAGTGCTGAGGCCAGATCTACCTTATTAGAGCAGATTTGGGGTCATTATTTTGAGGATAGTAGGCTTTGTGGAATTTGAGAGCAGGTGTTGAGGGGTGAGTCTCGGTGGGCTACCCTAGATTCTAGGGGTGTCTTAAGGTTTGATGGTCGTTCCAAGGATTGGAGATTTGATCTAGTTGATTCTTTATGAGGCTCATAGATCCAGATACTCTATTCATCCTGGGAAAGCTAAGATGTATAGGGATTTGAGGCAGCATTACTGGTGGAGTGGTATGAGAAGAGATATAGAAGGGCTTGTGGCTTAATTTCCTTGTTGTCAGCACGTAAAGGCCGAGTATCAGAGACCTAGGGGATTGCTTTAGCAGCAACCCATTCCTGAGTAAAAGTGGGAGAGAGTTACTATGGATTTCATAGGTGGATTACCTCCTACTTCCCATGGTTTTGATAGTATTTGGGCTATCATGGATTGATTTACCAATTTTGCATATTTTATTCCCGTTCAAGTTTCCTACAATGTTGAGAGGTTAACCCGTGTTTACATTAAGGAGGTGTTTCGCCTACATGGGGTCCTGTGTCCATTATTTCAGATCGAGGCTCTCAGTTCGCTTCTAGCTTTTAGAGGATATTTCAAGAGGAGTTGGGAACCCAGGTTGACCTTAGTATAACCTTTTATCCCCAAATTGATGGGCAGTTATCGTAGACTATCCAGGTTTTAGAGGATATGCTCTGCGCATATGTGTTAGATTTTGGAGGTTAGTAGGACCAGTTTCTTTCTTTGGCAGAGTTTGCATATAATAACAGCTTTCGCTCAAGTATTTAGATGGCCTTATTTGAGGCATTGTATGGTAGGCGATGTCGATCTCCTATTGGTTGGTTTAAGACTTCTGAGTCTAGGCCTCGTGGCATAGATTTTCCTCATAATTCATTGGATTGGGTTTGAGTGATTTAGGACAGGCTATGAGCATCCTTGAGTAGATAGAAAAGTTATATTAATCGCAAACATCGTCTATTAAAATTGAGAGTTGGTGATAGGGTCTTTCTGCGAGTATCGTCTATGAAGGGCGTGATGAGGTTTGGGAGAAGGTGAAAGCTATCCCCAGATATATTGGACCTTTTGAGATCCTGCAGACAGTTGGGGAGGTAGCTTATGTATTGGCGTTGCCACCTGCCTTCTTAGCCATTCACCCGGTGTTTCATGTATTCATGTTGCAGCAGTATATTCAAGATGAGTTGCACGTACTTTAGTGGGACTCGATTCAGATGGACTAGAGGTTGGTGTTTTGTAGAGGAGCCAGCATCTATTTTGGAAAGAGATGTCAAGCAGTTGCACTCCAAGGACATACCAATAGTTAAGGTTTAGTGGTGTCACCGTCTAGCTAAGGAGGCTACTTGGGAGATCGAGCATGGTATGCGCACGCAGTATCCCAATCTGTTTGAGCCTTCAGGTATTTCCTTATCCTTTACTTTCACGGATGGAAGTTCTTTTAGTAGTGGATGTAGTAATAACCCTCACGGTCATTTTCTGTGTTTTCATACATTTTCGATGTCTAGGAATTTTCAATAGCTACCCCAAATTATTTGACTTACTGGGACTGATAGTTCGATTCTCAGACAGTTCATTTGAGAATTTTAGTGATACCAAAATATATTGTAGAATATTTGATTTAAATGTCATTTGGTAATAATATAATTCAGTACCCTTCTAAAATATTTCGATACTGGTAAAATTCTTTAAGTGACGATATATTTATATTACTTTAAAATAGATTTTTATAGTCCTATAGTATTTTAAGCAGAGATAGTAAATTTAGAAATGTTAAAATATTAGTATTTTATAATAGATGTTTTATTTGAAATAATTTTCTATTAATTATGATATATTTAAAATATTATATTTATTTTATCGTGAACCTATGCAATACCCAAATATGTACGCAATGTAGAAAAATATAAGGTGTGGCCACCACTACCACATGTGGGGTTTAAGAAAGTGGACAACAACATATTAATCGGGGCGTAACTTTTATTACTCACTTAATTCGTGGAATTGTTGTGACATTTAGCCTCCAAACTATATCCTTTTGTTTTACTTAAGAAATTGAATTCCAAATAATTATTTTTGGTCACTTATCTAATTACCAAAAACTTGTAGTTCTTCCTGGAAGCAGGCCTTATCACTACCTCATAGAGGTAATCAATATAAAATAACAAACAAGAACATGTAAGGTGTGGGGGGATAGATTGTACGCAGACCTTACCACTACCTCGTGAAGGTAAAGATTACCACTACATGATGGAGGTAGAACGGTTGTTTCCGAAAAACCTTCAGCTCAAGTGTTAATCAGTTTAATATGTTTTTTATATAAAATGAGCAAGAGGAATGGAAAAAATGATGTACCAAAATTACTCGCAAAATCAAAACCGGTAATAGCTAGAAATACTAAGAGGAGACATAAGTAGGACTTGAACAGAGCTATTGGACAGATTTTGATTTATGTGTTGCACTATAACGGTATATTTTGGATGGTATTTATGGTTTTCTATGATATATTTAAATGAAAAAAAGTTATAGAGAATCAATTATTTATTATAAAATTATATATTATGGAATTAAATTTATATTTTTAAAAGAAAAACAGAAAAGATAAGCAAAAGGAAAGGCATATCTTTTTATTTTATGAATATTAATTGGAAAAGAAAATATTTTATGGAATACTTTTCTTAATTTTTTACTTCCCATATATAGGAGTCTTCCAATAAAACAAACTTTCCTTATATTCACATACGTATTATAAATCAAAATTTTCCATATCTTTATTCGCATTTATTTAGGAGTCTTTCAATATATTTTAGGAGTTTGTACCAGATAATTTTTCATATATTTATTTTAATAAATATTCAATACTTTTCAAAAGTGAAAAGACGATTTTGTCTAAAGGAGAGACTTTTAGAAAAGAGTAAAAAGTTCAAATCACTTTTCCAAGGTCTTCACATTTTTAATAGATTATAAATAGATTATAGATTATATTTCTACTATATAGAAAAGCCACTAAGAGAACGACCAAGGGCATTTTCGCCATAAAGCAGGTGTACATCGAGAACAATAAAATGACGAAAAACCCAACTAACTTTGATATAATTACTGATGTACCATACCAGTTTACAACTCACATGTCAATCACATCATGATCAAAATCCCTGGCAATTCTAAAGATATGGGCCCTCATCCTTGCTACTCCATTTATTAAAGTACTCACAATTAACATTCAATTTCATTTTGTTTTCTTATTATTTTATTTTGCAACTTTCAATTAAAGTAGATTAAAGATTCGTTTAGTATGTAGACTAAATTGTTTCAAAATTATAATTGTAATTCCAATACTATTTTATATCATATGGAAAGTGATATAAAATAATTCCCCGGTTGATATCATCGTCTTTAATTATACGCATTCGCCTCAGTAAGTTTTAAAACCTATAACATTTCAAATTGAGGTTGATACGTGTATAATTAAGGAGATGAAACCAAAGTTTTTTAAAATTCGAATCAAAAGTGTCAGATTGAAACACTTTATTAGAAGTTGAGGTTAAACCTAGATTTTATGATGTTAAACATGGCATGCAGAATTTGAAAAAAAAAATACAAAAAAAAAAAATTATTCTTTTAAAAAGAAAAATAATATACTTGAATTGGAATAAGGGGAATAATTTTAAATAGAAATTATATTTAATTTGAAATTCGTTACATTTAAACATTAAAATTTAATTTATATATGTAAACTAAAATAAATTTGATTTTTTTTCAAACTTAACCTAATTAAAATTTGATAGTGAAGAAGTGTATTTGGATCCAATTTTCATCACAGACAATGTAATCATTTAACATTTAAATTAATCAAATCAAAGTTTTATCAATTGAGTAGATTGCTTGAGTTTCTCAAATTACCAACTAATTCATCATACTACTATACATTCTTTTGTGAGAAAATACCCAATTACCCCTTTGAACTATACCCAAATATGCTATGACACACCTCAACTTAAAGAGGGTCTTATTCCCCCTGAACTAATTAAAAGTGTAATTTTGACACCCTTAGTGCCTACGAGGCACACACGTGTGCCTATGCAGACACTTCAGTGTGTTGTACCACGCATGTGCCATATAGGCACTAAGGGTGTCAAAATTACACTTTTAATTAGTTCGAGAGGGTAATAGGACTCCCTTTAAGTTGAGGTGTGTCATAACTTTTTTGGGTATAACTCAGGGGAGTAATTGGGTATTATCTCTTCTTTTGTCTCAAACAGGAAAGAGGACAAAAATTGTTTTTATAATAAATTTTATTGATATATTATACCGACAAATTTAAGTTTTCATAAGCTTTATGTTCATAGTCAAACGTACTTTATACTTCAAATTTATTAAACAAATTTTTTTTGGTCCAGTGCTTCGTATTTCGATTTTGAATTAAAAGAACTGTTTATTAATGTCAAAAAAAACTATCAAGTAAATAATTTTAATTCAATTTCAGATTTACACCTCCAGATAATCATGGCAAATAGTGAAAAATTATTTCAAAATCCTTCATATTGGGCCGGTACTAAGCACGAACATACCTATCTAGTATTATAGATAGATCATAGATATAGATATAGATAGATATAGATGAGGGAAAAATTCAGAAATAGCAACTATAGGGCCTTAATTATAACTTTTATAGCAACAGTTTCATAATTACGAAAAATAGCAAATTATATTTCGTATTTAAGTAAATTGTTGACATACAAATACATATACAACAAGATTTACTGCCCTTGTTTTACACAAATTAGTTGAGTAAAATAAGGAATAATTATCTCATCTAATTAAATTCTCATAAATTACTCTTATTTAAATTAGTAGATTCATTTTTCAAATCAAACTCAAATATGAAGATTATTATTTTCATGATCTTCAAAATTTCAAAGTATCATTCTCTTATATCTCTAACTATTTTTTCTTGTTAGTTTTTTCATTTTTTTTATTTTTTTTAATTTTAATTTCTTTTTCTTTTCCATTTTATTTTCTTTCTTTTTTTTTTTTTTTTTTTTTTTTCCTTTTCTCATATTTTTTTCGTTTTCTTCTTCTTTTTTTTTTAAAATCACTTTTGTTTTACACTTCTATTTCTAGTTTTTATTTCTCTTTCTTCTTTTTTTTTATTTTTTATTTTTTGTTTTTGTTGTTTTCTATTTTTTTTTATTTTTTTATTTTTTTACTCTTCTATCTCTATCTTTTATTTTTAAAAGACAAATATCTATATCATATATATATTCAAAAAAAAATATACAAAATAAATTGATATACAGATCTGCATATATATTTACGGTAAAAAACATACATATATATCTGCATATGTATTTACAGAAATACATATCTGACTCACATGTATATATAAACATATAGGACACAAAATCTCTATAACAAAAATGACAATTATATACATATACATATAGGTAATAAAAAAAATACATGATACATATCTTAAACAATAAAAGAAAACAAATAAGTACATATGTTACCCTCTAAAATGACATAGTATGTACAGTTCAAAGACAAATCCAACACCGTATAAAATACATATAGCTCTGCATATGTATTTACAGAATAT